>NC_062966.1:773218-787064 GCF_023119035.1 Salvia hispanica | reverse complement strand
GAAGATTTTGATGGGAGACGTCTGGAGTGTGTGTGTGTGTGTGTGTGTGTGTGTGAGAGAGAGAGAGAGAGAGAGTGGGAATGGTATGTGAATCAGTTTCTCCAAAAATACCGCTTAATTAGCGGACCAGCAGTTCTGAAACGTGTGAAATTAGATGTGTGTTTACAGGTATACCCCTATAATGCACAACGGATATCAAATAATGCAACGCGGAACCAATCATCTCCTTTTCAATCTAGTCCGTCCATTCCATCAATCTAATGGTCGATATTAAGAAAGAAATAGACACTAAGGGGGCAATAGGACCTTAATGCTCCCCCAACATAATATCCGTAATGTATTTGAGAATAAAATTATTTATTATATTTAACATAATAATAATAATAATAATAATTATTATTATTATTATTATTATTATTATTATTATTATTATTATTATTATTACATTAGGTGTATTTTATTGATGAGTACTTGGCCCATAACATTACCTTAGGGCCATGTTTGGTTGTCAAGATTCTGTCTGGGAAAGTAATCTGATTCCTTAAATTTTAAATTTCTGTGTTTGTTTCAGTTTTTAATCAAACTAGGAAAGTAATCAGAATTCGAGAACAAGAAAAGTTAGTACAATTTTTCAGGATTCTGAATCCTAGCTTTTCTTAGTTATTCTTTTTCCCAATTTTAGGATTCTTATATATATAATGCAATATAGTATAGTTTTTTTATTATTATTATTATTATTATTATTATTATTATTATTTAGAATATTTTAAAAATAATTTAAAAATAGAAATCATACTACTTAATTTTAGAAAATAAATAACTATGATTAAAATTATCATAATTATAACTTATTTTATAATAATTCATAATAATAATTAATAATTTATTAAATAATTTAAATATAATTATATAATATAAATCGTATGATAAATAATTTTTTTTTTTTATAAATTAATAATTAATCAATAAAGTTATAGTGTAATTTTCAGTTATTAAATTTATTCACTTATAACATCCTTAAATATTATAATTATAATACTAATAATAATAATTATTATTATTATTATTATTATTATTATTATTATTATTATTATTATTATAAATGAGTATAATATTTCAAACTATAATTATATGTATTATTTTATATTATGATAAATAATTCATATTTAAACTATCCATTGTAATACTCCCTCCGTCCCACTTTAGGAGTCTCGGTTGAGTTCGGCACGAGTTTTAAGAAATGTAAAGGAAAGTTGGTGAAAAAAGATAGTGGAATGTGAGTCCTACCTATTTATATTGGTTTTATAATAAAATGTGAGTGGGAAAAGGTTAGTGGAAAATGTAGGGCCTAATACCATTTATGGAATATTTCAATAGGGACTCCTAAAGTGGGACACCCCAAAATGGTAAACCGGGACTCCTAAAGTGGGACGGAGGGAGTAATAAATATAATAATATAATTATTATTATTTGTAATTAATAGTTTATTAAGAATTTTATATTATTATTCTTTTTTATAAATAAAAAATAATAATTATATTTTTAGTTTGGTGTTTAAATTAAATATAAATTTAAAATCTTGATATTTTCCAAACACGGGAAAGTAAAGTTACTAGGAATCATATTCCCGGGATTCATTTTCCCAGGAATCATTTTCCTTGCCAACTTTACATTCCCGTCAACCAAACATGGCCTAGGTGTATTTTATTTCTTTCAATGTGATATACATATTTCATATAATTTCTATACTTTGTTATTTTGAATTTCTTGGAAATTCTTTGTGTGTATTCATAGTGAGTTAAGCATGGCGGCTTGTGCAGATCTGGTTTGTCTAATTCTGGTGTGGAAAGCAGCCATGCAATTTGTACAATGATTTGATCGATTAATAATAATATTACAAGTTGTAATATCAGCTTTTACCCAAATATTGTAAGTTTATCTCAACTTGTTTCTGCAATCTTTATTGTATGTATATTTTGTTTATTTAGATTGGTTTTTTTGTCCTTTTCTTGAATAACTTGAGCATCCTCTTTTGAATATAGTCATATCCTTGCGAAATTGGAAATCAGGCAGAATCTTCTTTTGTATCTACGGTAATAGGTCCTGTTATAAACTTTGCCTAGAGTAGTTTGATGCACTTGCAAGTGTGTGCAAATATGCATATTATATATAGAAGAAATCAAATAGAATCTCTTCTCCTAATAACTTTATATTTTTGAGAATTCATTTTCAATATAATAATGTTTCTGCGATAATTAGTCTTTGCATACTATTTGTGATGTCATGTGATGCAGTTCCAACTTCCAACATTAGACGTCGGCGACAATGAAAAGTGTCAATAATGATCTGTATCAAAATGACTTGAAATTTGCATGGTGCTTGCAAATTGAGCATAGAAATTGACATCATTGCATCATTGTCGCAACGATGTACGATGGATTTTGGCCATCTGATATCATTTAGGGAGCGAAAAAGACAATTTACTGTTTTGGAATTTATTTTTAATTTCTTAGTTTTTTTTTTTAATTTCCTTTTTGAGCTTCTAGGGTTTTCGAAACGTTTATAACTAGCGGATATCTTTGTTTTGACTCCGATTTTGATTTTATAATAAGTATTGATTTTGTTTCAAGGAATTACGGTGTCTCTCATAGTTCAGTCATTCTTATCGCATCATTATGTTACTCTCTTTGTTCCATGTTATTAAAGTCATTTTTCTATTTTGGGAAGTTCCAAGATAATTGAGTCATTTCTATTTTTGGTAAAAAAGTAAAAAACTCTCTCTACTTTATTTTGTCTTACTTTATTCACTATCCATTTAATACACTATTCTTAAACTTCTTGCCGAAAAGAAATGTCTATATTAACAAGGAACGGAGGGAGTACATCTTAATACCTAGTCGTGTCAGCTCATAGAGTTCTGAGTATGATCTATTTAGGGCCCGGCTAATTGAATGTGGACTCACCAAGTTGAATTTGGTTCGGTAGAAATGTTTTAACCCTACTCGAGCTTATCCAACGGACTAATTGAATTAAAAGCAGTTTTTCCTTTGGGTATAGAGCAGCTTTAAATCCTTGTGTCGGCTGTTCCATCCATTTGGATGCCTACAAATCAACGCGAGTAATAGTCACTGGGCCCACCGATGGATATCGTCGGTAATTACCCAAAAAAAGGTAATTAAGTAATAAAATTAGTATTATTGTCACATAAAATGTTGTAATTAACTTAAATGGTTATCTAATATCTCTACGAACAATTCTATAGTGCATATCGCCTGCGGTTTCCCCCGTTGCTTCATGAACGTTGTCCTTGTGTGCACCATTTGTAACTATTTATAACATGTATAGATTCAATGGATCCTTGTCATGTTTTAGACTTAAAAAACTTTTCTTCAGTCAATCTTAACATATAGACTTTAATGGTCTTTCTTTAACATTTCCTAGTTCTATCTTACAAGAGTTTGTGCACTATATATATGTGTGTGTCAGTGTAATTAGATGAATTCACACCTCACTTAAACAACTCCTCAAGCTAACTTGTGTGGGAAAAAAAAGAGTGAATTGAAAAAAAAATGGCAGAAAAGGAAATGTACGATGCTGCAACAATTGGAGATGTAACAACACTGAAACAACTCCTCCAAACAAATCAACACCTTCTTGATGTAGTTTCATTAACCTCATGTCTGAAAAACGTGTTGCACATTGCAATAAATCAGGGGCAAGAAGGCATCGTGGAAGAGGTGCTGAAGATCAAGCCGGAGCTCGCTCTCGAGCTCGACTCCAAGGGCTCGTCGTCTCTCCACCTCGCGGCCGCAATAGGGATCGTGGGGATCGCAAAGAGGCTGCTAGCCATAGCCCCGGAGATGTGCTGGTGGCGAGACGGCCAAGATATGAACCCGCTTCATGTCGCGGCCGTGAAAGGGAATGTGGCGGTGTTGGAGGAGATGCTAAGGCAGGACTCCTTTGCGGCCGCGGAAAGGCTGCATCGCGGACAGACTGTGCTGCACTTGTGCGTGAAACATCGTCAGCTTGGGACGTTGATGGTTTTGGTGGATAAACTGGGAGACAAAGACCTAGTGAGTGCAGAGGATGATAATGGAGAGACATTGTTGCATTTTGCTGTCAGGACTAATCAACTTGAGGTAATTTAATTTATTAATTGTGCAACTTTAAGAATCCTTTGTTTGCAATTATCTTTTGGCATTTTTTTAGTGAAATTGTATCCAATATGAGGGCCGAGAAACCATACCTGACATCACTATCGATGAGTTAAACGATGTTGTCTGCTCATACAGAAAACATCTTTTAATTGAAAAATATCAACTGCTACATATTACACGTAAACTGCTAGTTTTTCATCGTGGGATATTTGTGATCAAATCCAAAATTTATTCTTTTCTAACTGATTTTTAAAGTTGCATAACGTACCAAAATTTTACCAAAACATACCTATTTTTCTGACAATTTTCCCTTAAAGTGATAAGGTCCAACTTATTAAGTAGGACAATTTATTGAAAAAATGATCCTATTAAACTATTTCAGGTTGTAGTATACTTGGATGAAAGTGGCAAACTAGGGAGGTTGACAAAGAATTCCGGTGGCAAAACCGCCCTCAATATCTTGAACGAGAGCTTTGAAGACACAAGTACATATTCCGAAATGAAATCAATCCTGAAAAAGTATTCTAATCGGTTAATAGCCCTAAACCTGCCTCGGTTCGCTGAGATGACGATGGTGGCAGCGGTCCTGATCGCGACCATGGCGTTCCAGGCGGCCGTCAGCCCCCCAGGCGGCGTATGGCAAGCAAACAAGCCCGAAGAAGAAGCCGGGGAAATGTACTTCGCCGGGCATGCAGTCATGGCTCTCAAAGAGAAAGATTTATACAAACAGTTCATTCAAGTCAACATCGTGGCATTCATTTCGTCTCTCGTGGCAATCTTGTTCCTTGCCACCACCGGCTCCTCGGACCAGTGGATCTTCGTGCTCTGTGCCACGATATCGATGCTGGTGTCGATGGCGTCTATTGGAGTGACTTATGGGATTTCCTTGATCATGACAAATCCCAACATGGATGGGTTTGGGTTGAGGTATGTTGTTGCCATATCAGGCTCTGTGTTCTTGGTATCCATTATATTTATCATAATCATTAGCTCCATGAGAGATGGGAAGAGAGTGAAAAGACTTGTCAAGAAGGTCGGGCCGCCCTGCAGCTTTGCGTAGCTGCCGGAGGTGATACGGACCAAACAGGAGAACTCATCTCAAAAGACTAGTCTGTTAGGAGAGAAAGCTCATTTAATCTATATACCCAACATCAGTTGTTCTCACAACCGATGTGGGAATTGAGTTCGTAAAATTAGGCTTGAATTATATGTTAAGGATTGTGTGTTAATTAGTGGGTTTTCTTTTCGGTTCTTTCCCATGATGTTTTTTGTTGAACCGACATGTTTGTTTTATTGTTTTCTTATTTCTTGAATAAAAGAGTCCAAGTATTTGTGTTATAGGTAAATGTACTAATCAGTGGCGGAATCAGATAATTAAATAAGCCGGCCTGATTTTTTCAAAAAATAATAATATTAAATATTTAATTTTACACGTAATGTGTCTACAATTTTTATTATACATCAGATGATAACTATTTTCGACGAATCACCATATCTGAAGATTATTCTCATTCAACTTTTTTTGTGAATCATTCGTTAGATTTTTTGAGTAAATATCGATGCATAGCTGATACTAAAAACAAGGTTCATTAGGCATCTTCAATCATTTACACCAAACTCAAACTCATTTTTTAGTATGTCACATCAAAAAATAATTTTACTCCAACCATTTATACCATTTTTGGAATTTTATTTCACAAAACTTTTGGAGTAACACTAAATATGGTGTTGTTTCGAAAAAAAAAAAAAAACCAAAAATGAGTTTGACTTTTGAGTTTAGTGTATGGCTGGAGAAGATTTCTACACCAAAACTCATATTTGGTTTATGGTTGGAGATGATTAGTATATACTCCTACACTAATACATTTATTAACTGCACAATATTGTCAACCCTTAGGGCTCGTTTGATATCTTAGTAATGCTTAGAAATAGATATGTATTTCCAACGCTATATCTCTTATCCGTCTCTTAACCGTCTCATCTCTTCACTATTCATGGGCCCCACTGTACTTTTCAGCTCATCTCTTAACTAAGAGACAGCACCTGCAACCCTCCATCTCTTAACCATCTCTTAACCATCTCTTAACTATTCATTCAATTTCATTTTTTATTTTTAATTCCAACAAATTCAATTAATAAAAAACACACTTCATTATAAATAAAATAAAATTACAATTTAAAATACATAAAAAAATAAAAAAGACATAATTAAAAAACTAGAAATTACAAATTGCACACTTAAACTCAAATAAAAAAAAATGGAGGCAAAGAAGCAGAAGAAGGAGTTCTCTAGTGACGATCATCTAATGGTTGCCAAATTTTGCCCAAATGTGCTCCATTAGATCCTCCTGGAGTTGGGCGTGGGCGGTAGAATCACGTGTCCTTGCCCGAATAGACAACCGCTCTTGCAAAGACGGATGCACTCCCGTTCGAGGCGGACTACTTGCGGTTGAGCTTCCCGGGGTTTCAGGGTCGAACCAATTTCCCGCCTCAGGTCCTTCGTCGGCGACAATCATGTTGTGCAAGATTATGCACGTATACATGATGTCGACCATATTCTCTATAAACCACTGTCGAGCCGGGGCTTTGATAATGTTCCATCGAGCTTGGAGAACCCCGAACGCTCTCTCCACATCCTTGCGAGCAGACTCTTGCTTCTGCGCAAAAAGAGACTGCTTTTCGTCCGTAGGCCTGTTGAACGTCTTCACGAAGGTTGGCCACTTCGGATAGATGCCGTCGGCAAGATAGTACCCCATTTTATACTGGCGATTGTTAGCGACGAAGTTGATGGCCGGCGCTTTACCATTCAGAACTTCAGCGAAGAGGTCGGAGTTGTTGAGCACGTTGATGTCGTTGTTCGAGCCGGGGACCCCGAAATACGCATGCCAAATCCATAGCCGGTAGTCGGCGACGGCCTCGAGTATAACGGTGGGGTGGGTGCCTTTGTGGCCGCTCGTGTATGACCCCTTCAACGCCACAGGGCAATTCTTCCATTGCCAATGCATGCAATCGACACTCCCGAGCATCCCGGGGAATCCGTGCACTTGTTCGTGAAGACGGAGCAGAAACTGACAATCTGCGGTGGTTGGCTTCTTCAGAAATTCGGCGGTGAAGGCTGCCCGGACGCCTTTGCAGAAGTTCAACAAACAAAGTCGCCCAGTGGATTCTCCGACGTGCAGGTATTCGTCGAACGCATCCGCCGTTTGTCCAGTAGCAAGCTGACGGATCGCCGCAGTACATTTCTGGAGCGTCGTGTGGCTAGGACGGCCAACAGCGTCGAACCCTTCTCTGAAGAACTCTTCCCGTGCCGCCAATGTATTCGCGATATGCAAAAATAGCGGGCGTGACATACGGAAACGGCGACGGAAGTAGATATCTCCCCACACCGGGTTCGGACTGAAGTAATCACGTTCCAACCTTGCGGCGGCTTCCTCCCGGTTACGGTGGATGTATGTCCGGCGTCGCCTAGGAGGCGCGGCGGCTTCCTCCTCCCTACGTCGATCTTCTTCTAGCGATTCTTCCATTATTCGACGCATTTGCTCAAATGGATCCATAATTGATTAAATTTGGGAGAAGAAAAAAATAAAGGAATGATTTTATAGAAGTGATTGGAGAGGAAAGAAAGAGAGATGAGAGAATAGATGTGTGTTTGTGTGTAAAATGGAGAATGGAGAAGAGTATATATAGAATACGAGACGGGAGCCGCAACGCTGTCTCGATGGCGTCTCGTCTCGTCGAGACGAGATCGAGTCCGCAACGAGGCAGCGTTGCGGATACTCTGATAACCTAGTTAGCCCATCACACCAACCCTTGTTTTTTGATATGGCCTATCTAGGCCCGCTGAAATAGGTTGGAAATATATGGTTTTGTATCTCACAATTTTTTGAGATAGTAATCCGGACCTGTATTGTGTTCCCAGAAATAGAAAATTATACCATTCGTACCCTTTGTCAATCCTTCTACCCATATGCGTCAACCTTCCTTCATCCCCCAACTCTTCTTCCATCCCCCAACTCTTCTCCAAGGGAATCAAACCAACAACTATGAAATTTCTTTAGTTGGTGCGGTCAATCAAGTGAAGGAGCTCGAGAGGCAGCTCGAAGAGATGAAGTGTTTCCTCCAAAATGCTGACAAAAGTCGACATAAAAGCAGAACAATCTCCAGTTGGATCTCAGAGATCAGAGATCTCATCTACAGATCCGAATCTGCCATTGAAAGACACGCAGCTAATCAGTCTCTTCAAGGAGAAGAGGCCTCACACAGTTCGTTCGCAAGTATTCCTGCATTTTGACAGATTGCAGCTCACTCCACCAATTAGGCTTCGAGATTTCACAAATTACATCCAATCTGGAGAGGAAACAGCATACAAAAAAGCATAATCATCAATCCAAATGGAGAGGGGGAAAGCTCGGCTGGAAAGAGGTTTCATACGAAGACTTTCCCCAATTTGGAGATGGGAGATTGGTTCCTTGGCAGGGAGGATGAGGTGAGCAGCTTGTTCATTACCTAAGGAAAGACACGGAGGATTGAATTATGGGGTACCAGTTGGGGGAATGGGAGGGTCAGACAAGACCACCATTGCCAAGAAGCTCTACAACGAGACGGCCGACTTTAATCTGTGGGCGTCCACAATGTGAAAGTCAGTTGGGGATGAATTAGAAGGATAAATATGAAAATATATATTATTATCTTGATATAAAAATTTTCTATCAAGTGGCTGACATAGAATTATTTAACTTATTTATCAAACACATGGAAGAAAAATCATTTTGTTACATAAGCAGGACATGAATCTACATCGGGCCCTATCTTGATAATATCCCACACTACTTATCAAACGAGTCATTAATGTATTCTAATTCTATCATACTATCCAGCGGTCCAATTTAAATTAAAAGGCATTTAGGGAACAAAATGTTGATAAAAAAAAACATTTATGCTAATTGCTTCAAGTACTTCACTAATTTATTATATCAAATAAAAGTAATCAAATAATTGGCCCAAAACTTGAAAGCCCTAAAGTCTTCTCCTCCCTTTTCCAATTTCCAATTCAGAGACTAGGCGGCGCTGGATAGGAGTGTACTAGTAATTGTCTTCAAAAAAAAAATATTTACAACCTAGATATAAAATGGACTTACTACACATACTCGTTTCTTCTATTTGGGCCTTATGGGCCTAGGCCCCTTCAAGAATTAGTAATGGGGCCATTACATTTCCAGTAGTAAGTCATGGTGTGAAGATATTATTTTAACAATTTAATTTAAGGATATAGCAGTAAACTAAATCACTATTTATTTCTATTTTTATTTTATACTACTACTAAATAAGGTCTGCACAGAGGGAAATAGAAAATGGGTTGCTTAAATAATCAACCTTTGGGAAAATGGTTTTGCATTGAGTAATTCTACCATTAAGCATAACATCCGTAGTGTATTTAAAAATGACATAATTTGAAATAATAGTCTTTTCTGTAATATTCACTCTCTTATTTTATTCTCCTACTCCACTTTAACTATTTATAAAAACTTCATCCATCCCACTCAAGATACCCACATTTTTGAGTAGCACAAAATTTTAGAAGAAGTTGTTAGGCAGAATAAGTTAAGAGCAAAAAAGACAATTGAATATTTTAATAAGAGCATCTCCAAGAAGGAAAGGTAAATGAAAGAAGTATATCATCTATTTATCTTCCCAAAAACTGAAATGTAAAGTAATACTACATTCCAAAGGGAAAAGATATATAGAAAGATAAATTCTTTTTGAAACATAATAATACTCCAAAATGCATTCAAAAAATATAAAGTGTAATACCTTCTTAAATACTCCCTCTTGGAGAATGGTTTTTTCATGAGAAGAAGGCAAAACGGTAGTTATAAGATTTTACCTCTCTACTAATAGAGAAGTAAAGATACATCTTCAAAATGAGAAAATGTATGATACCTTCTCAAATACCTCTCTCCTTTGAGAATAATTTTTCATGGAAAAAAGGTAAATATGGTAGTTATAGGAATTTACCTCTCTATTTACCTCATCCATTATAGATGCTCTGAGAAGAGAAAAGATAGGGATTTGTTTCCAAATATCAAAAGTGGATATCTTGAGTGAGACAAACTAAAAAGAAAAGGTGAGCATCTTGAATGTGACTGGGAGAGTATCCTAAAACGAGCGCATAAAATGAAATACTCTACTATTATGGAACGGTGAGTTACATTTAGCATACTTTGACTTTCAGATAAATAAAAATTTTATTAGGTAACTTTAACTATTGTTAACTAAATTTAGGAGTTCTTACATTTAAAATGTTGTTTTATTAAATTAAAATTTTAAAAGTTAAAAAAAAAAAAACTTGTGTTTTAATTGCTCTAATAATAATAGTTGACCATAAATGTGGTCCTCCTTTGAACAACTTAAGATGAAGGACTTAATTTCATTTATTTTTCAACTTGACCTATTTATTTACAGGAGGAGGGCACCAATTTGCATTGTTTGTCACCTTTTAGAGAATCCCACGTCACACATTTGCAAATGAGTGGGCGGAGCTAGGAATTTATACGAAGAGGGACAAATTTATCTATGAAGAAAATTTTAGAATTTGAGAAAGGGTATTTAGTGAAAAATTAAAAGAAATAAATTTTATCATAAGCAATATATATGTGGAGTAAAAAATTTGAAGTGGGGCAAATGCCCCTCTAATGTTCTTACTAGATTCGCCCATGGCTCATACCATTAATTTAGGTAGATTTTATTTCTATCAATGTGATGTACAGATTTCATAAGTATACTTTAAATTTCTTGGACATGGATAAGCAGAAGTGCTCAACAAATCACATAATGAAAATGTGGAGTAATTTCTCAAGTGACCCTTAAAATATCTAAGAAATAGTGACAAGATATACACAATTAATTGAATCCACATATCTAGTCATCCCACTTGCAGATACGCTTTGTCACTTCTAAAAACGTGAATTTAAATAAAATTAAATAATTTCAACCCCCCTCACCCCCCAACAAAATGATTGAAGTCATATTCTGGTGGATGCATAGTTATTAGAGGAGAATAAATTGAAGATTTTGTGGATAATAAAATGATTAAAAAAATGTCCTAGTGCATCTGTCCATAAAAAATAATTGTACGTCCTTAAAAAATAATTGTACGAAATGGGATTTAATAAAAATTAATAAGTTAAGAGAGAGATGAAAAATAATAATTAAAATATTATTAGTAATAAATAATACTCCACCAACATACAAAATTTATGATACAATATCTTCTGCGACCTACTCCACTACTCACTACATGGCTGTGGTTTGGGATTTCATGCTTAAGATAAAATGAGTTAATTATGCAATTTATTGGTTAGTTGACTTTAATATCATATACTGTATTAATACAACCTTTTGACGTGCTTTATTGATGTCTAGGTGTACATATTATCACATGTGTTTCAAATTTTCAATTCACTAATTTTCACGTTCAAATCGACTGTAGCATTATTAACATAATAATAATAATAATAATAATAATAAAATAGTATTTTCTACTATGTGTCTATACCACTAAATATTTTCTCCTAGTTTTGGGCAAGGAAAGGACAGCAGTCTTAAATTCTATTGAAATTCAGTTTTGCAACCCTTGTTTTATTACGATCTTTAATTAGTACTTTAAAAAAATTATATATAAATACGATGATATCTTTTGGAGTCTGGAGATGCTCGTTCTAACCAAAATTTATACTTTAAAAGATTATTATCTCTAAATTTAAAATTCAACACTAATATAAACGAAGTTGTTGCTCCGATTTATTGTTTAATTATATTGTATTCGGTAGTTGTTCATTGGGATATTAATTAATATTCTAATGAGAGAGCTCACACGAATTTTTATTCTAATTATAAAGTACGGTACGAGGCACACTCTAGATCCACTTAACATTCTAATTGCAATTATAAATTTTTTATGAAAATAAATAAATTTTCAGAACTAATTGTAATTGTATACTACTACTATACTACACGTGTCTAATGAATCCAATGTAAATCTAGTTGTTTCTTCCGACAAAACATAAATCTACCATCAAGCTACGTGGAGCAATATGATTTGCCCGACATTTACTGTGACAGCAATATAACATCTGCGGTTCCCACTGCATGACAGCGACAATAGGCAACATCGGACGGCCTAGATTCAGTCACACGAACTATGAATTTTTCACGTTTTATTAGGATTACTGTACT
Organism: Salvia hispanica; assembly: GCF_023119035.1. NCBI lineage: Eukaryota > Viridiplantae > Streptophyta > Magnoliopsida > Lamiales > Lamiaceae > Salvia > Salvia hispanica. The sequence continues at coordinate 774,672 of NC_062966.1, read as the reverse complement.
AATAACGTCGACTCAATCCTACATTTATTGCTTTTATAAATCACAGATTAAAAAGTACTACTCCTAAGTGAACTTTAGTAGGACAGAAAATAAATAAAATAGGATAACAACATATAATTTAAATTATTTTTTATCATTAACTTTATGTGTTATCTATAGTGGCGGAGCAAGAATTTTAATCTTATAAGCTCAAATTGTTGTTAAAAGTTGTTGTGTTGTTTAATTGTTTTGATGTCTACGGTACAGAAAGAATTTGACATGAATAGTAGAGTGGAATTAATTTTAAAGAATATTATATTATGACATTTTTTATGTTTATGGGATTAAAAAAATAATAAATTTTTCACTATGGAATCAGATCGTTGTTTTATACTACTTCCGTCCCCCAAAATTTGCTACACTTTGACCCGACACGGGTTTTAAGAAATGTAATGGAAAGTAAGTTGAAAAAGTTGGTGGGATTTGATACCTAGTCACAAAAATAATCTTAGATACTAATCATGTGATTTTTTTTTCTTCATTTCTTCTTTTTTTTTCCTTCTTCGTCTATTTCTTATTCTTTATCTTCCTTTCTTCTTTCTATTTCTATTTCTTCATCGTTCTATTTCCTATTTCTTCTTTCTTTTTTACTGTGATCTATAACGAGTTTGAAATAATGAGGTATGTTTTCCAAAGCTAAATATTGCATGAAAACGAAACTTTTTAATTTGTCTTTATTTCTCCCATTACTAAGATTTTTTTGGAAAAAAGAAATAAATGTCATGAAGAAGGATACACATAGCATGAAATGTTTGAATAATGGGATTTAGTATCACACAAGTTTTTCATATAAAAACCATGATCCACTATTATATCTACTAATGTTTAAAAAATAAATTATGGTGAGATAAAGTTTTCGGCCGGAGTAAAGATTTTGTAAGATTGTGTAAAAAGTAAAACTTTTGTAACATTGTTTGGTATATTAGAAATCTTATAGCTTGTGTTTAGATTGAAGTTGAAAAGACATAATTGCCCTTACATATAATTATTTATATGGAGTATAAGTTTGTGTTAAAATGACAACTCCTCTTAAAATGACACTGTAACACCACTTATACAACGATATTATAAACGCTACACAGCAATATTCAATACGATAGACAACAATCTATAGATTGCTGTCTAACGTGTTGGATATTGTTGTTCAAAAAAATTGTTGTATAAGGTATTAAATATTGTTGGCCGTCTTTTTTTATCCTTGAAATTATTTTTTTTGGCCACGTGGCAGCTTATTATTCGTCCACGTGTATAAATGATTGGCTAGGAATGGTGGTATGATGTTATTTTAAGGGATGGTAGGGATAGTGGCACCCTAACACTCCCCATGGGGTATATTTTAATTCATTTAACTACCGATGCTTGGGATGGGCTATTAGTGATCAATAAATTCTATTTATATTTTACTCCTAATTAGC
>NC_062966.1:676269-773118 GCF_023119035.1 Salvia hispanica | reverse complement strand
GAGTAAAGATTTTGTAAGATTGTGTAAAAAGTAAAACTTTTGTAACATTGTTTGGTATATTAGAAATCTTATAGCTTGTGTTTAGATTGAAGTTGAAAAGACATAATTGCCCTTACATATAATTATTTATATGGAGTATAAGTTTGTGTTAAAATGACAACTCCTCTTAAAATGACACTGTAACACCACTTATACAACGATATTATAAACGCTACACAGCAATATTCAATACGATAGACAACAATCTATAGATTGCTGTCTAACGTGTTGGATATTGTTGTTCAAAAAAATTGTTGTATAAGGTATTAAATATTGTTGGCCGTCTTTTTTTATCCTTGAAATTATTTTTTTTGGCCACGTGGCAGCTTATTATTCGTCCACGTGTATAAATGATTGGCTAGGAATGGTGGTATGATGTTATTTTAAGGGATGGTAGGGATAGTGGCACCCTAACACTCCCCATGGGGTATATTTTAATTCATTTAACTACCGATGCTTGGGATGGGCTATTAGTGATCAATAAATTCTATTTATATTTTACTCCTAATTAGCTACATTATACACAATTTCAGTGTTGTAAATTTAGCTTAGTTGTGGATAATTAATAAGATACTATGGTATTGATCCTGAAAATGTGCAATATGTCAAGAAGGAGGTAGCCAAAACAAATTAAGCATGAGGCTAGCAAGAATAACTCAAGTCTAATATCCCTTTGTGGCGGTGCTTTTTCTCCTCTCCCGGGGCACACAATTAATTTGTGGAGGTATGAAAACACATGGAGTATGGAGTCCTGAAATACAGAGCAATTAATTTTTATTTTGACATGTGACAAATATATTGAATTTCTATCCATCTATGTTTGACCATAATAATGGTTAACTACTATAGAAAGGGCATTATAGTCGATGAAATATTAAAGCTTTGTTCAACCTCATAGTTATCCAAAAGCCATGTGTCCATGTCCAATTCGCCGCGTCAAATTTGTCTCGCATTGAAAAAACTCATCTAGAGTTAGGGATGACCGCATAAATTTGTTTTGCTAAGTCTTTATATTTTAAGTAATGATATTGAAATTTTGCAACATTATTTTTTTTTTCATGTTTCGTTGTGATGATATGATTATAAAAAAAACTAGCTTGGTGCGATGCTTAATCCCCCTTTTGTTTATTCTTGATCACATATATACACATATTGTATATATGACTTTGACACTTATTATAGTAAGTATAATTGAGTGTATGGTTGCCAAAGAATTTAATGTGTTAGTATTTGTTTTATTTGTAACTATTTTTGAAGTTTTTGTGAAAAGAAATCCCCACGTGTACACACTTTAGCAAACACTAACTAAATCACATGTGACATTATTAGGAAACTTAGATTCATACTCATTCTCATTTATTTGTTAAAAAAAGTAATGTTGTGAGTAATATGATTATCTAAATGCGTATTATGTATTCTATATTTACAAATATTAATTAAATAAAAGATGTCATATTATAGCAAGATTTTTAAGTTAAATTATAAATTGAGAATATAATAATAATAATAATAATTATTATTATTATTATTATTATTATTATTATAATAATAGTATAAAATATGATTCATTACATAAAATTTTATATTAAGATTACTTAATAAGTTAAAGGCAAATAGTCCCTTAACATTGCATTTTGAACGCCAATAGTCCCCGGACTATTAAAATATAGGTAATCCATGGGCTAAGATGTTATCTCATTTGTAGTACTTTTTCACTATATACACTATTTTTCTACCGAAAATGCACTCTAATACATGGAGGACACTTTTGTCCATTCATAAAATTGGGGTACATGAGTACTGGGTATGATATTACTCTATCTTACTCTTTAGTACTGAATATGATATTTTCATATAGTTTGGGTACCTGCAACTATATGTTTCAAGTAACTATATGATTTAATTGAGAGTGAACTAAAAAAATAGTTTTTGGACTATGCGTTTATCTTGTCAATGAACCCTGGACTTTAAAAATATCCCCAGACAACCCTGGACTAAGCGTTTATCTCGAAAATGGTCCTTTTTCACTGTTTCGTGACGAAAATACCCTTTTGGGGGGTTTAGACAATTTAGTCTTTTTACATTTTAAATCAGATATTATTTCAGAGTTATGTACTAAATTTGATATTATTTCAAAATTATCATTCTTCTTCCCTTTTGTCATCCTTCACTTTGTTTCTTTATTTCAATATTATGTTTAATTTTATAAAATTCTATTTTTAAATATCAATAAATTTTTTTGTAGTTCACTCTTTAATTGAAACTTACTTATTTCCTTTTTAATATTTTTTTTAATTTTTATTCGTTAATAGATGTAGAGACTTTCTTCTTCTGATATTTGTATACGTCAATTTTTGAATCATTTTTTTTCTTTATTGAGACTTTATATTTACGTTCTTTATTATTTTTATATAAATTTTTTTTTATAGTTAAGGTCTGGTATATGTATTTTATTTGTAACAATCTCGTTTAGTTACAAGTCATTTAAATATTGAAATTTTTACTTTTTAATATTCCTTCCGTCCATGAAAAAATAGATAAGATTATGAATGATACAGGTTTTAAATTATAATTGGTAAAGTAAAAGAGAAGGAAGAAAAATAATATGCAAGTAAAAATAGGGAATAAGAATAATGGAAACATTACTATTGTTGTTTTCAATATGATCATGACTTTCTTGTTAGATAAAAGGTCAATTAACCACGAATATTTAAAGATATACTACTAGCATCGAAGTTACCATGGCTACTCCGAGTCCACAAATTCTCTTTGAAGAAGACACCAAATAACATTCCTCTCAGATTTTTTTTAAACAGCTCAACTTCTGAAATTAAAATATTCGTCTTATTAAATTAACAAAAACTCATTTATTCGTTGCATACCATTTTCACCAATGGATCTGTCCCCTCCAAAAGTATGTTATGGATTTGCCACTTACATAATTCAATTTTGTGCATGTGTTTCACCCATCTTTGTCCTTTCCCCCTTTCCATTTTTCTAGACTCTATATACATACTCCTACCGTCCCAGATAATTCGGAACACTTTGACCCAACACGGATTTTAAGAAATGTAATGGAAAGTGAGTTGAAAAAGTTGGTGGGATGTGGGTCCTACTTTTAAAGATTAGTTTTATAATAAAATATGAGAATGAATGAGTTAGTGGAATATGAGATTCACTACCAGAAATAGTAAAAGTGAAGTGGGACAAATCATGTGGGATGATCCGAAATGGAATAATGGGTCGAATTATTTGGGACGAAGGGAATACAATACAACATGTTCCCTCTTTCACAAGGTCCACAATTTTCTTGAATACAGCTAGACCCTCCCACCCCACCCTACCCTACCCCACCACAACCAATTCCTTTCCACTTTATCTCCACTCAATTATCACGTGTTTAATGAACACAACCCACATTCTTTCTCCTCCATCACACAAATTCAAATAATATCAAAATTCAAGCACATGAAATTCGATATATTACTATTCCCGGTTGGTTGCCTAACTTCCCCTTTTCTTATTTACTCCCAATTTTCCATCATTCATTTCCCCCAACTTCTCAAACACGAGTAATTCATCAAACAAACGCAAACCACATAATTTCCAGCTCGAAAATACCTTCCTTTTTTCAGCTCGTCAATTCGTCGAACATGTGGACTGCGAGAGACACCTCTCACGGCCGGAGCAAAGGGAAGGCGCTCGAGACGTCGAATTTCGCCCAAACCTGCAATCTCCTCAGCCAGTACATGAAGCAGAAGGGCACCCTCAGAGACCTAAATCTCGAAATCGGAGGAAAAGTTGAAAGCATCGAAACTCTAGGTAACAAATTCTCACATAATCGATAGATCTGGCGAATTTAGCGATGAATTGAACTGATTTACACAGTTAATTCACCTTTTCAGCTGATAAATTTCCTTCCTTTGATTTCAGTGAAGCCTGGATCATCTCTTGCTGCGGCGAAACGTGCGAGCACGGACTCACCGGTGAAATCTGCGGTTACGGCGACGGAAATTCCGATTGTGGCGGTGGAAGAGGGCTCTGATAAAGATAGCACATGGTATTTGTCGTCTTCCTCAAACTACTTTACTGCTTCCATTTTTCACTGCACTGTTCACTCATTTAATACGCGATCACGTTGATAATGTTTTGCGGCATTTAATTAATTATTTGAGCCATTAAATAAATAATTGCGTGTGTGCATTAGTTAATTAGTATTAGTACTACTAGAAGCCATTGTTTAATGGATTGTGAAGCAATTTGCCTATGCAATTTGTGGATTAAAAAATCATGAGTTTGGTGAAATAAAGTATAAATAACATGTTTTTAAAGTTTTATAGTACTAGAGTACTATCTATCTATTTTACCTATTTTGTGTATTTGTCTACCTAGCTAGTCCATACTTTATACACTCTTATGCAATATTATTTTAAATTATGTTAGTCGGTAAGACGCTTCTTCTCAAATTAAGTGGTCGAGGATTCGAGTCCGTACAGATATAGGGGTATATAGATTATAGAGAATCACTATTATGTTTTTAATGTTAAATAGTAGTACTTGTTATACTCCATGTCTGTATAAATACTTTTTTAATTCTATTTTTATTTTTTATAATTGTGTAGGTAGCAATTCAATAAGAGCTAAACAATTCCTACAATTCTTGTTTCTCTTTCAGCAAAGATCCCAAGATTGCGCAGTTGACGATCTTTTACTCGGGAAAGGTGTTGGTTTTCGACGATTTTCCGGCGGATAAGGTTCGAGACGTCGTGCACTTGGCCAAAAAGAGCGGTTCGAAGATGTCTTACGGCATCACGGCCACGAGCATGGCCGCTCCAGAGCGGCCGAATCCCATGGCCGCGGCGTCTAGCCCGCGCGAGGGGCTGCCTCCGCGGCCGCATGCTGGGAAGCAGCACGTTGGCATTTCGTCGAACACCTGCAAGGCTGGAGTGAGCGAAGCCGGGCCGTCGAGATCGGGAGGGGAGGAAGAGCTCTCGACTAATTCTGAGGGTAGTGGATCAGGTAATTTGAGATGAAAATGGATGTTTTTATTGAATGATTTGTGGTTGTGTTTGTGTATTGATTTTTTATTTTTTTTGGTTGAAGATTTGCCAATTGCAAGGAGATCATCACTTCATAGGTTTCTTGAGAAGAGGAAAGATAGGTATGCATCTTTTATTCCTATTTCTCTATCCTGAATTTTAGTAATTTACAGTTTTATAGTTATGAATATTGAATTTAAAAATTTGTAGTTTGAAAATTTTGGAGGGAGAAACTTGGTTTCTAATAAGTTTTGTAGAAAATTTATGAGTAAATTTTAGTTGAAATATTTAGTTATCATGTGAAATATAAGTTGAATATGCCAACAACTAATATGATATGTTTAATGTTTCTGTATTTTTAATTTCAACATATAACTATCCTTTTTTCATTCTTTCAATAATATTAGTCATGTGCAAGCAATTGTTTTTCCATATTTTTATTGTTTGTAAATATTCGGTTTTGTCCAATCATTTGAACATTTTCAATGCAAGATGATTTTAAAAAAATGTTTGGACGAAATTATTGACCGGACATTTTGAAGCGAAAATTGAATAAAATTCATCAATTGCATACGATATGTTCTCCGATTGTGTGGTGAAATTTAATAAAATTTCATTATATACTATTGTAATTAATTCTAATGTAAACTTATCAATGTTTGCTTCTTGTTCAGAGCTGCTGTGAGAGGGCCATACCATAATCATCAAGAGAATGTTGCACACAATTTCAAGGGTGATGAACCAATTGACCTAAATAGCTTCCCTTATCAAAAAGATTAGTGTTTCATTTTTCCAAGTTGTACTTATAATTCTTTTATTATAGTAGTAACTTCTTGATTGGTAATGTCTTAGGCAGTTGATTTTCCACTCTCACTATCTATGATATCAAGACCTTAACATATTGTACACTTTTCTATGAAATTGAAGGAAGAAAAAAAAAATTCTCCGAAAACAAAATTATATGGATCATTTGTTGTTAACTATCGTTATTGCTTATGTTCTGTATGCTATGGTTGTTGTTAGAGTTTCTCTTCGGACTTAGAGCTAACGTGAAACCATTCTTCTCTAGTGAGGGGTTGATGGACAAAGTCGGGATTTGTTTGTGCGTTCATCCGGTGTTTTTTTTATAGTGGTTTTAATCAGCCTGTTTTTTTTTGTTTATATGTTGATTTTGTTATGAACTACTTCCATACTGTTACTTTACGTTCGTCATTTTTAGGGCTATAACGATTGTGCCATATAAAAGTACATAAAAAAGTTATGGACTTATGGCATGATATTTGAAAATAGAGTAAGTTACAAAAATAGTCAAAATATGGAAGAAAAAATTGTATTTGAAATTCTGACGTGGATATTTCTAAAAATTAAAAATAGTAATGGACTACTTATTCAATGGGGCCAAATATTATGGGTCTCTAATAAGGCCCAATTTAATTTACAAATTAGTCAGAATTATGGCCCAATTGCTTTTGCCTACACAACTTGATACTACTAGTAGTATATCTGAGAACCTTCATTTGGTTTCATTTTCATACTATAATATTGACTTTATCATTATTTATTTATTTTCAATTAATTATAATTATCTATGGTTTAACATCAACTATATATACTCTAAAATTAGTCAATTTTTAATTAGTACTAGTATCACCCACGTGTGTGATGCACGACTCATTCTCTTTTATTTAAACTTATTTTATACTGTAAAATGATTTTATAAATTCATAAAAATATCATTGTATGAAATTTGAAATCATAAATATATAAAATAAAAAATAATTATTAAAAAATATAAAATTAAACAAAGAAAATAAAATAACACATATATCGAATGAGAAACAATATTATTATTTCAAGTTCGAAACTCATATAACCAAAAAGTTTATAAACTAAAAATTGCATACAAATCACATATCATTTAAATCACTTTTAGATCTATACTACAAAAGATCAACCACGAACACATGTCAATAAAAATAATGTATAAATCTATATTAGAAGATAGCCAAATCGATCAAATCATCAACAAAAATAAAACAAAATAGCATGGAATATACAACCGATATGCATGCATTTAGCCCGAAAAAAAAAAAAAAAAAACTGGTTGCATATCCTAATATTATTCCCGCATCGCCTACTTCCCGTGTAGCTGCTACCGCCCATACCACGTTCATGAAAGACAAATGAATAAGAGCTGCCACCAACCTAATATTCATATAGAGCGCTACATGAAAAAAATTATACATTCAACACTTCACAATAGTACACGAATAAAAGGAAAAAAGATCGCATAATTAAGCTCGACACGAAGAAAAGGAAAAAAGATCACATAATTAAGCTCGACACTTCAAAACATAAATCACTTCCACCATAAAGACATGCAAAGAGAACAATATAAACAACACGAAGAAGAATTTGAAAAGGTCGTGTTCATGCACGGCCGCAACAAAGAGGGCCACCCCGTCTGCTACAAAGTACAAAATTATTTGTTTTTTCTCTAGCATCTCTAGTACTCAAAACTATATTTGGGAGACATATTTAACAGTTAGAAAACCAATTAGATTTTATTTTCAAATCTTGCTTTTCTTTGGCTATATGTTATTGTGCAATATTACCACTAACTATACCACTAATCCACTACCTATGGAAATTAAATAACCAACTAACAAAAGTCATATTTCGGAGAGGCGGCTTATGTTTGTGGGGTAAGCATTAGTTCGGAGAGGATCACCTCATTCAAATGATACACCATTTCATCCTACACTAATAAAATAATGACATGTGGATATTCTATAAATTAACAAAATAAAAGACTAAAAATTTAATTACGATGATACATATCCTCATACACGTTTAATAATGCCATGTAATCCCCCACACAGCTGCCAAAAAAACTGCGATAAATTAATATCAAGGTTTCACCTAGGGGTGAGCAAAATAACCGAAACCGAACCAAACCGAAATTTTGAAATTCGGTTCGGTTTTTCGGTTCGGTTCGGTTTTAAAAATACAAAAATTCCGGTTTTTCGATTCGGTTAGGTTTGGGCGAAAAAAAAACCGAAAAACCGAAAACCGAATTATATTTCAAATATATTATTATATATTTTTATCCTATTAATTTAGTATTATATCATATATATAATATATATTCTTCTAATATATTTTTATATAATAAATATTATATATATTATATATATTTATATTCTATTAGTATATATAAAATAAAATAAATTAGATATATTAAAATATACTATTTTTTTCGGTTTTTCGGTTTTGTTTTGAAATTTCGGTTTTTTCGGTTTGGTTCGGTTTTTTAAGTTCGGTTTTCAGTTTTTCGATTTTCGATTTTTCGGTTTTTCGGTTCGATTCGGTTTCAATTTTAGCAGAAATTCAATTTTTCGGATTCGGTTCGGTTTGGGCGAAAAACCGAACCGAAACCCGAATGCACACCCCTAGTTTCACCATGCTAAACGTTTAACAAGTCTTACACTAAATAAAAGTTTCACCATGAAATTAACAACTCCTACACTAAATAAAGGTTTCACCATTCTAAAAACCACAAAATGTCAAAAGCTCTCCAGTCTCCATTATAAATTGGATGAACGAAACATTCAATTTATCAAGAATTTTCTTATAATTAAATTTTAACTTCTAGATAAAAAACTCTCATACTTATCATATTCTCATCCAATGTCATTTATTTTTAGTACTGCCTCATAAAAAGTTAAAACCAATTACATAAAATATTTTGACAGATATTTCGATCCTTTATTATATTTTTTATGCATTTAACTTAGAGAATTAGAAGGAAGAAGAAACACGTAATACCAATTAAGTTTGAAATAAGTCACGAAATCAAGTAATAGTACATAGTTGTAAACGTAAATTAATCGGAGCTAACCTTCCTTGCAGACAAAAAACAAAGTTTAACAAAAAAGAAAAAAAAAGGGGATTTACGTTTATGATTTTTAATGAAGAAAGAAAAAGTGTTGGGGGGGGGGGGATTCACGTTTATGATTTTTAATGAGAATTAAATAAATGAAACCTCTAGGGTTTAAATTTTAGATTTTAGTTTGTTATTTCCTTTTGTAAAGAATATATATATGGCATTAAACTATTGGTGTATGAGGATATATATTATCATAATTAAACTTTTAGTCTTTTATTTTGTTAATTTAAAGAATATCCACGTGTTATTATTTTGTTAGTGTAGGATGAATAGTGTATCATTTGAATGAGTTGATCCTCTCCGGCATTCGTAATACAATTTCTTTTTAAGATGACAGTTACAAATATTATAATTAAGAATATTTAATGTTTCGAATTGATTACAAATTAAATCACGACAGTTTCATTTTATTGAAGGCATAACAAACTAATCCATATATTGGCTTTTCATATCTATACACGTCTATTCCTATAATTTGCAAAATATATATATTTTTAATTTATTTAATCTATTTTAAATGACTATTTTCCTAAATATCCCTAAAATTTCTCTTATTTACCTAAATATTCCAAAACTCTCCTTTCATATATTCCTTTCATATATTGTATAGATATCTAGTTTGGTAGATTAAGATTCATTTTCCAATTGAAATAATGTGTTTTTTTTTATACTCAGATCATATATATCAGTCTTTAAATATTCTTATTACTACTTAAAGTCGTCCTGCATTCCATTTCACGAAATGGATATATTATTTCATTTAATCTTCATGTATAGAGACTACCTTTTGCCATCCAAACAAAGAGACAATTTTAAAAAATATCCTAAAAAAATATAACCAATATTTTCACATAGTATAGTGCAAAATTGAATTGATTAATTTGAAAAAGCCGTTAAAAAGTACTTCTTCTCTTTATACGAATTTTAATATACAATTTAAAAATAAAAAAGACGTAAAAAGAAAATAATTAAAATAATATTAATTTTTATAAATAAAAAATTTCTAAAATTGGAAAATAACAAATTAAAAATGAAAGAATGTATACTCAATTTGACGAAGCCGAGTAGCAAAGAGTTCTACACAAGATTGCGTCTCTCTCTCTCTCTGAACAAACACACAGTCACACAGAGAAGAAAAAAGCAAATCAATTTCTGCAATCGTCTCTTCAATTCATGAATTGTATGCATTATTCAAGTTCTCGAGGTAGCGAATTCAGCTTGTAGAGATCCCTAAAGCTATGGGGATCTCGTTTAAGGTCTCCAAAACAGGTCGGCGATTTCGCCCCAAACCGCTGCCGTCAAATGCGGCCGTTCCACGCGCCGAAGATGACGAATTCATCGATTCCCAAATTGCTGCGTCGAAGCAGAAAACTGATGCCTCTGCTCGGAAGCTGGTGCGCTTGCTAATTTCCCCCTTTATGTTTTTCGAAATTTCGATTTGCGAATGTGTATATGCTGTGTGAATTGTAGAATTAGCTAATTGAACCTTATCGTGTGAGAAGAATTATCGATTTTGGTGAGTATTTGAGGCTTTTCAATTAGAACGAGCTCTACATGCGTTTCCTTTTCTTTTCCCCTAGATTTATGTGATTTGGGGTTTGTTGAATGAAATTGCATCGGGAGCTGGATAGAAATTGAGATGTTTGTTGTAAAGATAAAACATGATGAATTGTGTTTTGACTCAGTGAGGAAAAAAGGGAACTTTGAAGCTTTTATCTTTGCTTAGTTGCTAAATCCAGCTGCATTTCGTAACGATTTCGATCTTTATTGGACAGGGAGAGGCCAGAGAGAACAAGGGAATCACTAAAATTGGAGGTATGTAGATATCTTCTTAAATTATATACACAAGATTCTGATTTTGCTCTCATTTTCTTTGAATATTTGGCTTCATGGTATCGTATTAATTACTACTATTGTGCTTGACTGCTTTCTCTTATATCTTTGTTCGCTAGATAATGAAGTTTCATTCACTCTTAAACTTTTTCCGGATGGATATTCGATCGGGAAACCTGTTGAGGTCTGCCATTCATTATCCCTCTTAATTTTTGTATGAAAGAAATTAAGGGTCCCATGTTAAAAATGGAATTTTTTTTTTGTGTTATTTGTGTGTTGGTTGACTATGTTCACTATGAATCTTCAGAATGAATCTGCCAACCAGACATCCAACGATGTACCGAAGTTATTGCATCCATATGATAGAGCATCAGAGGCTCTTTTTTCGGTAGGCTTGCGATTTATATCTCCATTTTAGAGGAATTTTAGCTCGTTGCATGTTTTATTCCTTATCTACAGTTGCAGGTTGTATAGTGCTATAACTTGTGTTAATCTCAATGAAATGCCAAAAACTCTTTACCCTACTTAACAGTACCACTTATCACGGTTGATTAACTGTTGACTTTGCTGTATGTTGATTGGCAGGTTTTGTTAACCTTCATGTCATTTTGTTTTCCAAGTGTACATACTTTTAATGTTTGATATCAACATAAATATTTGGATCCCATTTTTTTATAGAATCTTTAGTCAAATTCCTCATATTAAAACCATCAAATTTTTCTGATTAATTATTTTGAAAATCTCACTTGCTTTTTTTGGTGGAAGGCAATTGAATCTGGTCGATTGCCGGGAGATATTCTGGATGACATACCATGCAAATATATTGATGGGACAATTATCTGTGAGGTAAGCTATCCAATGTCGAAAATAGAGTTGTTAGTGATAGTTTTTCTCAACTACAATTACCTTGAATGGATCCTTATCAAAATGCTTTTCAAGTGAAACATAAAATAAAACGAAGAAATATATGTTATGAGGAATAGATCAGATCCTAATTTAATGTAATTATTAACACAGGTGCGAGATTATCGCAAGTGCTTTGCTGAAGGAGTTAACGTGGCTTCTGGCGAAAGCTCACCTGCAATCAACAGAGTGTCTCTCAAAATGTCACTGGAAAATATAGTGAAGGATATTCCAGCTATTTCAGAAAATGGTTGGACATATGGTGATCTGATGGTAAGTGATCCTCCGCTGTAATTTGCGCAGTTGAAGGATAATTTCTTACTTGGAATTATTATGTTTTTGAGTAAAGGAAGTGGAGTCTAGAATTTTGAAAGCTATACAACCACAACTTTGTCTTGATCCATCCCCACAGCTAGACAAACTATCTGAAGATCCAATTCAAAATAAGGTTTGTCTAATCTTTTTTCCCTTTATGGTTTTTAAGTTTCATATTATAATTTTTGGTGTACCTCTGTGTTCAGTTAAATTTAGAACTACGCAGCATGCGAAGGAAAAGATTGAGGCAGATTTCTGAAGCTAATAACCATGGAAAGAAGGCAAGTCTTGATAGAGTTCCAGAAAGTTCTAGGTTGGGAGATGCAGGAACTTTAGTGCAGCAACCTGCCTATGAGAATACAAACAGTCAAAATAATGTTTCGAATGCTATGCTTCAACTAAGAAGCAATGGCTTTGGGTCGGATGGCTCTCTTCTGCCTTCACCTATGACATCCTACCAACCAAAATATACCGGAGGCGTAAGCCCAAGAATGAAGGATCAGCGGACAGGAGCACTTTTGAATGCCTCTGTAGGTTCTCCTGGTGGGCAGGACATGATGATCCCATTCGCTGATAACATTGCTGCTTCTCTTCATGGCAAGAGGGAGAATCAAGATGGACAATCATCTCCATTGACCAACAAGAAGGCTAGGCTTACACATGCAGGTCCTGAGGGAAATATACAGCATTTTGGTTCACAGATGGATCCATTACATGGGACTGAATCTCACTGGAAGAACACATTAATACAGCAGCAGTCAATTGGAAGAGTCATGCAGTATGCTAACAATGGCATGCAAAAGTTCCCTCAGCAGGCATTTGAAGGGAGTCTAAATCAGGAAGGAGGGCAGATGCCATTCAGTGTTGGACAGCAAGGAATAAGATACAACCTGAAGGAAGAACCTGTTGAGACAGATAGATTGGATAAACCCGATGGTCGTGTGGCCATGGGAGAGAATGAATTAGCAAATATCGACTCCCAGCAGTCACGGTTGCAGCAAAGGATGCCACATCAGATGATGAGATCTGGCTTCCCTCAATCTCCTTGGAACAATCTTGGACAGCCTCTTGATAATAATTCTAGAAAGGAAGACCCTTTCCAGAAGAGAAAATTGGTTCAGAGTCCTCATGTTTCTGGCAGTGGCTTGCCTCAATCTCCTTTGTCGTCAAGATCTGGAGAATTTTCTAGTGGTTCTATGGGGCAATTTGGAGCTGTTGTAACTAGTGGGCTCGTATCATCACAAAAGGATAAATCTGCGGTCACATCTGTTGGTGTTGGTGGCAACCCGTCTTTCACTTCAAGTGCTAATGAGTCTGTGCAGAGGCATCCTCATGCACAGGCAGCTGCAAAACGCAGATCTAATTCTCTTCCTAAGACCCCTGCAATGAGTGGAGTTGGCTCTCCAGCAAGTGTTGGCAATATGAGCTTACCAAGCCCTCCTGTTGGGAGTCAGACATTGGGTGATCAGACCACATTGGAAAGATTCTCGAAGATAGAAATGGTAGCTATGAGGTATCTCCATCAATCAATATCCTCAAATTTTTATGGTCATTCTGATTTTAGTTTTCATGCCACCAAATTATCAAGTAGATATCATATTTACATATTCTGTTGCACTCTGGGAAATGTAGTACTGTCCGGGTAAGATTCAGTGAATGACTTTTTGTGAGTGTTTGTCCTACTGAGCATGAACTTAAGTCACAGCAACCATTGAACTCGATTACAGAATCCACTGTAGGAAAACAAACTTCTAATATCTGATAGTATTTGATAATAGGTTGAATTATATTCTCGAATGATGTCTTGTCTATAATTATTTGTTTTATGTTAGATATAATGATTTTTTTGCTTTCAGGTTTCAACTTAATTGCAAAAAGGGTAAGGTGGAAGAGTACCCTATCAGGAAACCTAATGCATTTTCAGCTCAACAGCTGATGTCTCATTTCTCAAGTGATTCAAACAATGAGAATTTGAAAGATGAAACATGTCAAATGCCACTGTCAAAGTCCCTGGTTGGTGGTAGCATGAATGTTTGCAAGACCAGGATTTTGAACTTTATTCAGACAGAGCGCATTCTTCAAGGTGCATTAACATTCTTAATATTTCTACTATAATACCGGCAAACTGAATATGGCCGATCCTGACAATTTGATCTGTCAGGTAATACCTTCCAAATGGTCCAAAAGTCCAGAACTAGGATGATCATGTCGGAGAAACCATATGAGGGTGCTGTTGCAATTCATATAGGGGAGATAGAGGACGCAGATTACTTGGCTGCAGAGGATTACCTTCCAACATTGCCAAATACTGTAAGCTTTTCAAGCATCAATTTTCTTTGATAAACATGATGACATTTCTTGTTTCTGTAAATACTTACTCATTTTGCTTCTTCCTTGCAAAATGTGATGCCTATGCAGCACATGGCTGATCTACTTGCAGCGCAGTATTCTTTACTGGTATGTTAGCACTTTTTAGTTAAAAAATTCAGTGATTGTGATTTAGCTCAATTTGCTGCTGATAATATATACTCGAGCAGATGACACGGGAAGGTTATCACATGGAGGATCACGTCCAACCAAAACCTGTTCGGATGAATCCTAACTCAGGGACCCAGCCCAATCCTTCGGGAATATCTCCCACTAGCGCAGCACCTGAGATGCAGCAGTTTTCTGAAGGTGTTTCTCTGCAGCAATCGAGCGATGTCGCAAAACCGAGCAACAGTGGTAATTCAACCTCATCACAGAACCTACAAGGCATGAGGGTGCTGCCTCCAGGAGGTGCTCAGGCAATTCAAATGTCCCAAGGACTTCTACCTGGGGTTTCAGTGTCTTCAAGGCCTCAGCAACCCGAACAACTGCCGCCTATGCAACAGCAACCTCAACTGCCGCAGCAGCATCCCCAGTTCCAAAGGATGCTCCCAACGAACTCGATGCAGCATCTGAATAATATAGCTCAGAATGCTAACATGCAGTTGGGGCCTCATACGACAAACAAGAACACAGCTCTCCAGTTTCAGATGATGCAACAACAGCAACAATCGCAACTTCTTCAGCCGCAGCAGCAGCAGCAGTTAATGCAAAGAAAAATGATGCCTGGCCTTGGAAACGTCGGGATGGGAAATATTGGCAATAATATGATGGGGCTTGGAGTTGGAGGCTTGGGTAATGTCATGGGAATCGGTGGGGCTAGGGGTGTGAGTGGATCGGGCATTTCTGCACCGATGGGGTCTATGTCAAACATAGGAAATATGAATCAGAACCCCATGAATCTGACTTCTGCTGCAAGTCTTACTAATGCCATTAGATCCGGGACGCTTACACAGCAGCAAGCTTTCATGAAAATGAAGTTGGGAAACCAAAACAGAGCGAATTTGTTGGGAAACCCGCAGTCGAGTATTGGAGGCATACCTGGCGCTAGACAGATGCATCCAGGATCAAATCTTTCCATGCTCGGCCCTGCTGCTCTAAACCGGGCCAATATGAATCAGATGCAACGTACAGCTATGGGTCCACCGAAGGTACCGGGAATGAATCCTTACATGAACCAGCAGCAACATCAGCTTCAGCAGCAGCAGCTACACTTACAGCAACAACAACAGCAGCAGCAACTACAGATGCAGCAGCAGCAGCAGCAGCAACAACAACAACAACAACAGCAGCAGCAGCAGCAGATGCAGCAACAGCTGCAACAACAGCAACTACAGCAGCAGCCGCAGCCACAGCAGCAAGAAACAACGTCACCATTGCAAGCTGTTGTTTCGCCTCCACCAGTCGGATCGCCTTCAAGCGTGGGGATTCCCCACCAAATGACTCAGCAACAGCAACAGCAACAGCAACAGCAGGCCAGTCCCCAGCAAATGAGCCAGAGAACTCCGATGAGCCCACAGCTCAGTTCTGGGGCCATTCATCCGATGGGTGCTGGTAATCCAGAAGCCTGTCCCGCCAGTCCTCAGTTGAGCTCACAGACCATGGGCTCAGTCGGTAGCATCGCAAACTCTCCAATGGAGCTACAGGGTGTCAACAAAAGTAACTCTGTAAATAATGTATAGTGCTGACGAGGCTGTGACAACTGGGTAAGACGCATACCAAATGAGATGTCGAAACTGAACCCCGAGGAGCATTACTGATTGATTGTGTGGCTGTTCACCGAATAAAACGTAAAAGGAAGAAGACTATTTCAGTGGGGGAATACATAATTCCATTCCTCTTCAATGATGAATGTTGTAACTGATACATAGTAATAACATGTGTTGTAAAGCTAGGAGATGTCATATTGTCACATACTCACATGTTGGATTAAGCTTATTTTGTTTATTCGGTTTTGTCACTTTTATGTAATGTACTAGGATGATTTATGCATTGCTATTTATAGAAGATTCCTCAAAACATATATAAAGTGCAGTAACTGTTAGCCTTTATAAAATCAGAGCCAGGCCATGTTCTTGAATAGGCTGAAAACTTTGGTTGTTTATATTTTATTAAAAATTGAAAGTGGTGTTAATATTTGTAAGTAATACTCCCTCCGTCCTTAATAATTTGTCACCATTTGACTCGAAATGGATTTTAAAAAATGTAATAGAAAATGAGTTCAAAAAGTTTGGCGTTCTAATTTTATATATTAGTTTTATGAGTGATAATGAGTTAGTGAAATATGAGTTTCACTAAAAAAAAATAGTAAAAAGTGTTACAAATTTTTAGTGCCAGATGAAAATGAAATTAAATGACAAATTTTAGGAACGGAGGGAGTAACGAATAGAAACTAAAATCGGATCAATTGTGTATTTTTTAGCATTTAAACCTTCAAAAATTGACAGCTGAGAAAAACATAAGAAAAACAAAAGAAACTATTATAATATGCTGGTCTTCTTTGGTTAGGTCGAAATGGCAATAAACACAGAAATGGTAATAAATCACAATTAAAAGTTTCTTCTTTGAAATGAATAAATCATAATTAAATTATATATACATCTAATAAACTCGGAAAAATGAATAGTAAAAAAAAAGTTTCTCAATAAATCCTAATTCTGTTCCTCTCCACTATATAATACTGTCACTCAAAACATCTAACTTCCCTCATCACATTGAGCAATCCCCATTTTTAATTGTTGTTGGCTGCTGAAATCAGCTACTGGCCTCTGCAATTCGCTGTCCTAATTTGTGAAAGAGGTCAGCTGATTTTCATTTCTTCTTCTTTTTCTTGTGAAGTGTCTGCAACTGATATATGGCAATGCATGCGGAAATCAAAAATGTTGCTTGGATAGTAAAGACTGCTTCAAGATTAGTTTTTTATGGATGTTTCTTAGTTGTATATCAGTTTAGAGCTTCTAATTTCTAAGCAGGTGAAACTTGAGAGTGATGGAATGGAAATTAAGGTTTTTTTTGCTTTGTGATGCATTTTTTGAGTTTGCAGAAACCTAATTTAGCACCATTTCGGTTTTGATTTTACTCATTCTTGAACGATTACGATTACTTCCCTATGATGTGAAAAAGTTGATTTTATGTTTGGATGTTCTAATTTATGAAGAGATTCTATTTGTCTTAAGCAACTCTTGTTCTTGATTTTCTTGTTGCTGGTTAATTTCAGAAATTAAGGGGTTTCTTGGTTTCAAGTTGGGCAAATAGAGTTTAGATACCTTATGTTTTTGGAAGAGATTCACTTTGAGTATAGACTATAGATATGTTCTCGTTCTGTTTATGCAATTTGGAGTTCATATCAATGTGCATTTCTCCATTTATTCTTTAATACTTTTTGGGATTTTAGATTTGTATGCATCATGATTTTTCGTCTTGTCTTGGTCGTTTGCTCTTGGATTTGTGGATGGGGCGATGAGCTTATACGTTGCTAGTTTGAAGTCTTTAATAGGTTCGTTTTCGAAGCTGTTGAAGTAAGGATGTTAGCTGCCAATATCCGCCCGATTAGTTCCCCTTTACCAGCAGTTCTTGAAAAATCTAGTAGTTTTGCTCTTTCAAGGCAAAACGTAGCGCCTTTGGCCAAATTCAAGCCCAGCCGTATAAGCACAAGCCTCAGATCGTCTTTACAGTCGATTGTAGCTCCAGAAGTTGATCAAGACTTCACTTCTGCTCAAACTCGAGTGAAGATTCTATCCGAGGCATTGCCCTTTATCCAGAAATTCCGTGGCAAGACCATTGTTGTTAAGTATGGAGGAGCAGCGATGAAATCCGAGGCCCTGCAGGCGTCTGTGATTGCTGATGTCGTGCTTCTTTCCTGTGTTGGCCTCCGTATCGTATTTGTCCATGGAGGTGGGCCAGAGATCAACCAGTGGCTCGGCAAGCTAAACATCGAGCCAAATTTCCTCAACGGGCTCCGTGTCACCGATGCATCGACCATGGAGATTGTGTCGATGGTGTTAGTTGGTAAAGTGAACAAGCAGCTCGTCGCGCTGATCAACAAAGCTGGCGGGACCGCGGTCGGTTTATCGGGAATCGATGGCCGGCTCTTGACGGCTCGGCCCTCTCCGAACGCCTCGCAGCTCGGTTTCGTTGGCGACATCGCGAGTGTCGATCCCACGATAATCCGGCCGCTCATTGACAACAACCACCTCCCCGTGATCGCCTCGGTCGCTGCTGATGCAACCGGACAGGCCTACAACATCAACGCGGACACGGCAGCTGGTGAGCTGGCGGCGGCGCTGGGGGCGGAGAAGCTGATATTGCTGACGGACGTGGCCGGGATACTGGAGGATCGGAACAAGCCAGAGAGTCTGGTGAGGGAGATCGACATCAAGGGAGTGAAGAAGATGATTGAAGAGGGGACAATAGCTGGTGGGATGATCCCGAAGGTCAACTGCTGCGTGAGGTCACTGGCACAAGGTGTTCGGACGACGAGCATCATCGATGGGCGGCTGAAGCATTCGCTGCTCCTTGAGATTCTCACTGATGAAGGCGCTGGGACGATGATCACTGGATAAGTATTGCTGGTAAACTAATAGTAATGCTTTGTGGCTTATGTCAGTTTTTATTTCATATTTGGAAATGGAATTTGTGGGAGAATTTCTCATGGTTTTGCTTCTGGAGTCATAATACAAGATCGGTTGTCTTCTAAATATTTTCCCATTTTCATTCACATTCTGCGTGTGCATTTGTAGATCGAGTTGAGCATGGCGGCCTATGGAGCTCTGATTTCTCTTATGCATTTAATAGATACCCTTGAGAAACATCCTTCTCCTCCCATTTATATCGACATAACACAAGTTGAATCTCTCACTCAAAATGTTACCTTCTTGCTCGAGTTTCTTGATGGTTATATTTCACCAGTTGTTCTTGATGGCCATGAAGCTGATCCATTGGAGCGTCGCATTGCTGATGCAGTTTATGCAGCTGAGGATGTTATTGAATCCCAGATTGTGGATCACATTCACAGAGGATCCAGAATCGTTGAAGGTCATGACTTCTTTCATGATCTACAAAAGGTGATAGAAGAAATGAACCTGATCAGAGGAGAGACGGAGAATATTGCAGTCAAAGCTCAGATGCAGCAAAAGCCCATTGTTGCCTTGACGTCTTCTTTAACTGTGAAGGAAAATGTGATGGTGGGCTTGGAGGAAGTGTTTCTTGAAGTTTTGGATAAGCTCACTGGGAATCAACTCAACCGCCAAATCATCCCCATTGTGGGAATGGGCGGCATTGGTAAGACCACCCTTGCCATAAATCTATTTGAGAATGCACTTGTTAAGGAACATTTTGATATTCGTGCTTGGACAACAATATCTCAAACTTATAATGTTAGAGAAACTCTTGGAGAAGTTCTTTTTCAAGTAAGTGGAAAGTCGAGTGATCTGAGTGAGGACCGATTAGGAGAAAAGTTATCCAAGCATTTGTCAGGTAGGAGGTATCTCATTATAATGGATGATATGTGGAGTATAGATGTGTGGAACAAGATCAAATTTTTCTATCCTAATGACAATAATGGGAGTCGAATTATTGTAACAACTAGGCTGTCAAACTTGTGTTTTCAGTTGAATGAGTCATATAGAGTTGGTGTAAAATTTCTAGATGAGACTAGTGGTTGGGATTTGTTTTGTAAGACTGTGTTTGGGAAAGAAAGTTGTCCTCTTGAATTGGAGAACATGGGAAAGAATATTGTAGCGAATTGTAAGGGGCTTCCTTTATCAATTACTACAATAGGAGGTCTTTTGTCAAAATCTGAGAGGACAAAAGAATATTGGGAGCGTATAGAGCAGAATTTAAATTCAATTGTTATTAACAATAATGATGAATTTTGCTTGAAAATATTGAGGATGAGCTATATCTATCTGCCAAACTATTTGAAACCATGTTTTTTGTACATGGGTGGTTTTGAGGAAGATCGTAGTATCCGTGTGTCAATGCTAGAGAAGTTATGGGTATCTGAAGGATTTTTAAAACCAAGGAGTGGGAAATGTTTGGAAACAATAGCACAAGAGTATTTTAAGGAGTTGGTTGATAGAAATCTCATTTTAGTTCATAAGTTAGGCTCTATTGGACATGTCAAGTTTTGTAAAATTCATGATTTGTTGAGAGATTTGTGTTTGAAAGAAGTTGAAAAGGAAAGGTTTTATCATGTGGCCAATAATAGCGAACGTCGGGTTGTTTTTCCACGTAAAAATGCAAGGTTGCAAACAAACGAAGTCTTAGGATATTCGTCCCATGTTCGTTCCATGATATGTGATAATAATCGTATATGGTGGATTGGAGAAGTTCAATGGCCTCACAATCTTAGATTGTTGAGGACACTCCATGGGGGTGGGGTTTGTTTGCTAGATAATGTGTTTGAATTGGTAAACTCACGGTACCTTGCGGTTCACCTTCATGAGAATTCCAAATTCCCTACTTCGATTGCTCTGCTTTGGAATCTATACACTTTGATTATTAGTTACTCGAATTGTCTTATTATCCCGATTGAATTTTGGAAATTGCATCAACTTCGGCACCTCATATTCGATTGTTCGTCCTTCGGATTGATTCTCCCGAATCCTCCCAGTGGCGACAATGAAATTGTTGTCATGGAGAATCTGCAAACACTCAAAGGAGTGAAGAATTTGATTTTGAACGAGGAGGTGATTAAAAGAATTCCCAATGTGAAGAAATTGCTTTTAGGATATGGTAAGAAACAAATGGAAGGAGAAAACTGTCTCGGGTATCTTCAGTGTTTTAGTAAATTGGAAAATTTCCACTGTAATTCCAGAAATGAGAGTGATGAATATTTTCAGAGGATTAAGTTCCCAAACTCCCTCAAGAAGTTGTTTATTATTGCCTCTTCTGATATGGTGTTGGAAGACATAATGCCAAAAATCGGGTCATTGCCTCTTCTCGAGAAGTTTGTACTATTACACGGTATCTTCGAAACAGGCAAGTGGGAAACAATTGAAGGCCAATTTCCAAGCCTCAAGTTTCTGAGATTGGAGTTTTGTGGTGGCCTAAAAGATTGGATTGTGTCAGACAACTCTCACTTTCCACTTCTCCAGAAGCTTCGTCTTAATTCTTTCGATCAACTGAAGGAGATCCCATCAGAAGTGGGAGAAATAGCAACGTTGAAATCAATTGAATTGGTTTATTGCAGTGAATCGGTGGTGAGGTCAGCTAAAAAGATAGTAGAGGAACAAGAGGATCTATATGGAGACCAACTAGACCTTCATGTTCAAGCGAGAGTTTGGAAGCATCAAGAAGAACTGAAGAGCTTGGCAAGTGCCAACTTTGAAGTTGAAATCACCTCTATGAGGTACTAGCATGGAAGAGTACCCATTCCAACTCATGTTGAAGATGCAGAACACCGTGAAGACTGAGCTAGCTCATTAGAAGAATGAACTGGAGTGTTTTTGGTAAGCTTGTAATAAAGTTTGATCTTGTGCTGCTTAAATACTATAACCTCTTCCTATTGTTAGTTGTTGCTTATGTTCTCCTGTAAGAGCAAGCAGAAGCATTTCAGTTCTTGTATTTCTACATAATTACACTCTATTTCTCTATTCAACTATTTTGTACACTCTATTTTTCCATCTTGTTTAATATATTTATGCATTCATTCTATATTTCTTATTGGTTAGTTCAAATGTTGACTGGCTAAATTTCATGAATTCCCAACTGCCATTGTACAAAATTGACAATTTTAGAAAATTTGATCTAAAGGTTTGTTTAAATTGATGAAGTATATTTAGTGTTCGTTCAATTTAGGTTCATTCAAATTTTATAAAATATTTTGAACCAGAGAAGTCTTTAATTTCTAGTTACCTATTGTTGAAAAGCAGATTTTTACCAACTGTTTCAATAATTGAAAGTTAGAGCAACAATAACAAAGGCTTCAAGATGTGTGAGAATATTCTATTTGAATGTCTTCCTAACAATTAGCTTAAGAATGAATCAATTATTTTATGAATTACCAAAACAATATAAAATTCTAATTTCTCTTTTCCTTCACTCTATTAAGATTTTAGACCTTATAATTAAGAAAGTAGGGGAAGACAAGCTCAGTTGGAGGTTCATGAGAATTTTAAGAACAGACAATTTTTTAGCATAAAGTATAAATAACTCATTGCTTTTAGAATTAAAAAAAAATAGTAGTTGATGGTTGCCTTACAGCAACTGAAGCATAGGAACATATTCTCAGTAATGCAGCATATGAGTTGTTCACATCTTATCTGCTATATATGGAGCTCTGGTTTCTCTTATGCATATCATAGATACACTTGAAAAACACCCTTCCCCTCCCATTTCTATCCACAAATTGTCACTCAAATTGTCACCTTCTTGCTGGAATTTCTTGATGGATATATTTACCCTGTTGTTGCTGATGGCCGTGAAGCTGATCCATTGGAGCGTTGCATTGCTGATGCAGTTTATGCAGCTGAGGACATTATCGAATCCCATATTGTGGATCAAATTCTTAGACGATCCACACATGGGAATATGAGCAAGTTTATTAGTAACTTGTTTCGAGGTGTATATAATTGGGCACGAGCAAGCACAAGCGCAACTCCAACTATCGAAGAGGACTTCTACGACGATCTACAGAAAGTCATTGAAGAAATGAATCTGATCAAGAAAGAGGCCATGGAGAAGACTGCAGTTGTTGCTCAGCCGCAAAGAGAGGTCTCCTCGACTCATGCTGTTAACAAAAATGTGATGGTGGGCTTTGACGAGGTGTTTACTGAAGTTTTGGATAAGCTCGCTAACGATCAACTCAACTGTCAAATCATCCCCATCGTGGGAATGGGCGGAATTGGTAAGACCACTCTTGCCAGAAATTTATTTGAGAATACACTTGTTAAGGATCATTTTGATATTCGTGCTTGGACTACAATTTCTCAAGCTTACAATGTTAGAGAAATACTGAGGGAGGTTTATAATAAAGCAAGTGGGCAATCACGTGATCGGAATATGAGTGAAAATTTGAGTGAGAACGAATTAGGAGAAAAGTTGTACAAGTTTTTATATGGTAGGAGGTATCTTGCAATAATGGATAACATGTGGAGTGTAGACATGTGGGAGAAGATACGTTTTTTCTTTCCTGATAACAAAAATGGGAGTCGAATAATCGTAACAACCAGGCTATCAAACGTCGGTTCTCAGTTGAATGAGTCTTACAAAGTTGGTATGAAATTTCTGGATACGGATAGCAGTTGGGGATTGTTTTGTAAGACTGTGTTTGGGAAAGTTAGTTGTCCTCTCGAGTTGGAGAATATTGGAAAGAATATTGTAGCAAATTATAAAGGGCTTCCTTTATCAATTGCTGCGATAGGAGGTCTTTTGTCAAAATCTGAGCGCACAAGAGAATATTGGTGGCACATAGAGCAAAATTTGGATTATTAACAGAAATGATGAATTTTGCTTGAAAATATTGAGATTGAGCTACATCTATTTGCCAAACTATTTGAAACCATGTTTCTTGTATATGGGCATTTTTGAGGAAGATCGTAGGATCCCCGTGTCAATCCTCAAGAAGTTGTGGGTTTCTGAAGGATTTTTAAAACCAAGTAGCGTGAAATGTTTGGAAACAGTTGCGCAACAATACTTTAAGGAGTTGGTTGATAGAAATCTCATTTTGGTCGATGAGTTGGGGTCTACTGGAAATATTAAGTTTTGTAAAATTCATGATTTGTTGAGAGATTTGTGTTTGAAAGAAGTTGAAAAGGAAAACTTTTATCATGTCACAAAAGGTTATCCTTCAGCAATAAATAGACAATCTCGGATTGTTCTTAAAAATGCAAGGTTGTTAACAAGTGAAGTTTTGGGATCTTTGTCACATTCTCGTTCCATAATATGTAACGACGATATAGAATTTCGATTGCCTCGCAATCTATGATTGTTGAGGACATTCAAAGGATATGATGCATATATTACTTATGGGAATGGTGCTTATTTCTTAGATAATGTGTTTGAATTAGTGAACTCACGATACCTTGCTGTTAGAGTTAATAAAGGGTCCAAATTCCCTTCTTCGATTAATTTGCTTTGGAATTTACACACATTGATTGTTCATTGTTATCGATATCTTGTTGTGCCGATTGAAATTTAGAAACTGCATCAACTTCGCCATCTCGTGTTTGAGATAGAGAAGCTTTCGATAGGCGGATTGATCCTTCCGGACCCTCCTTGTGGCGCCAGCGACTTTGTTATCATGGAGAATCTACAGACACTCAAAGGAGTGGTGAATTTGTTTTTGAACGAGGATGTGGTTAAAAGAATTCCAAATGTGAAGAAATTGTATGTAAGGTACAATGAGAAAAAAAGGGGGAGAGAAAACTGTCTCAGCTATCTCCAGTGTTTGAGTAAATTGGAAAGCTTGCGTTGCTCCACCGAGTTAGGATTTGGAAATGATGTGTATTGGCAGTGGATTAGGTTCCCACACTCCCTCAGGAAGTTGTATGTTACTGGCTCGTACGAACACGAGTTGGATTTGGAAGACATGATGTTGAAAATCGGTTCATTGCCCCTTCTCGAGAAATTTGTATTAGAACGCGGTGTGTTCAAAACAGGCAAGTGGGATACCATTGAAGGTCAATTCCCAAGCCTCAAGTTTCTAGATTTGTGTTGGTGTTCTGGTCTAGATGATTGGATTGTGTCGGACAGTTCCCACTTCTCCAGAAGCTTCGTCTTCGTCTCTTAGAAATAGCAACACTGGAGTCGATATTTTTGGAATATTGCAGCGAATCAGCGGTGGTGTCAGCTAAAAAGATAGTAGATGAACAAGAGGATTTATGTGGAGACCAACTAGACCTTCGTGTCCGAGCTATAGTTCGGAAGAAAGGAGAAGCACTGAAGAGATTGGCAAGTGCCAACTTTGAAGTTGAAGTGGAGCATTTTTAGAGTCTTGGATATCATGAACTATAGTTTGTTTCGTAACCTGGTGATAAACCTTGAGAGTTTGTTGCTCGGAGGGATCGTAGAAGTCGAACTTGGTGTTGGCGCAATTTGCCTAGACATGATAATGTAATTAACACTACCAATTTGTGATATTATTATTTCAAACGCTCTCGTTGGCCACAAGAAGGTACGGTTCCGGTTGGGGGCATAGCTCATCAATTCCTATCAAGTCGTGAGATAGGAGGTATATAGATGAAATGCTTAAGCTACATATGTTTCTCAAAAATGTTAGTAGTACAGAACTTTATATATTTTCCGACATGTTAAGTTCCCAAGGTCCTCAAAAATTGGAAGCTAGTTTCAACAGATAATTTCTAGTGGTTTCAAAAGATAAAATGAGAGAATGCACCAAGAAATATTTGTGGACTAGGCTTTACACTGTGGGGCAACATACATGTCTTATATTTGTGGACTAGATTTTTAACAGCATTTCTTCTCAACAAGCCTCAAGTCTGAGCTTTGGCAGTTACAGATCGACCATGGCAGCTTATGCAGCTCTGACTTCACTCATGCATATCTTAGATGATATCAAGCATCATCCTTCCCCTCCGATTTCTATCCACCAACAACAACTTCAATCCCTCACTCATACTGTTACCTCCTTGCAACAATTTCTTGAAACCTATAATTCCCCTGTTGCCAACACAAACGAAGCTGATCCGTTGGAGATTCGTATTTCTGAGGTAGCATATGCTGCCCAAGATGTGATCGAGTCCCATATTGTGGACATGATTAAGCTGCGTAAATCGAGTGGAGCTTATCATCGACAAATATACTCAGGAGGAGAAACCAGTACTTCTGCTGGCTCCAGCACTCAAAGTAAACCGCTCATGTGGTCCAATTACTTTGAATGTCTAATGAAACCCAAACATCATCGCAGGAAAATCAGTTACATTGATAATCTTTATCGAGGTTTGAAGATAGTTATAAAAGACGTGGATTTGGTCAAGAAGGAGGCGATGAAGATATCTGTGTCCGAAGCTCAGCTCCACAGAAGTGTCTCAACATCTGGTGGTTCGTCGAGATCTTCCATCATGGTGGGTTTGGTGATGCATCACGTGAAATCATGGACAAGCTCACCAACGGAGTAGATGATCGCCAACTCCAAGTCATCCCTATTGTAGGGATGGGAGGGATTGGTAAGACCACTCTCGCGAAACATGTTTATGCACTTCCTTATATTAAGGAGCATTTTGATATTCGTGCATGGGTCACAATTTCTCAAAATTTTGACACAAGAGAAATTCTCTGTGAGCTGCTTTCTCAAGCCAACAGAAAAAGCAAGGAACAAATGAGTGAAATGAGTGAATATGAAGTAGGAGAAGCACTCCACAAATATTTATTCAATAGAAGGTTTATAATTGTTATGGATGACATGTGGAGTGTCGATGCATGGGATAAGATGCAAAATTCCTTTCCTAATAATTGGAATGGTAGTCGCATAGTGGTGACAACTAGGCAATCACAGTTGAGTTCTCAATTGAACAAAAATTATTGCCTTCGATTGAAGTTATTAGATGAGGTTAGTAGATGGGATCTATTCTCCAACTCTGTGTTTGGGGAGGAACGTTGTCCACTAGAATTGGAGGAAATTGGAAAGAAAATTGTAGAGAATTGCAAAGGACTTCCGTTAGCAATTGTGGTGGTAGGAGGCCTTTTGAAAAAAATGGAACACACTGAAGAATGTTGGGAATCCATAAGAACAAACTCAAGTTCAGTAGTGAATTCGGCTGATGAAGATTTTTGCTTGAAAATTCTAAAACTAAGCTACAATCATTTGCCAGTGTACTTGAAGCCATGTTTTCTATACATGGGAGTGTTTGATGAAGACCGTGCAGTTCGTGTCTCAACACTCGTCCAGTTGTGGGTTTCGGAAGGGTTTCTAAGACCACAAAGTGGGAAAAGCTTGGAAACGAGCGCAAAAGAGTACTTAAATGAGCTAATTGACAGAAATCTCATTCTAGTTCATGAGTTGGGGTCGACTGGAAACATAAAGCGTTGCAAAGTTCATGATCTATTGAGAGACCTTTGTTGCAGAGAAGCTGGGAAAGAGGGCTTTTATTATGTGACAGGGCAGCATAAGTCTCAGGCCTTAAATAGGCAACGTTGTGTAGTTATACCTGGAGGCACTTCAAAGGACGAGGTTCGTGATGCCTTACAATCTATGCCGCTTGCTCGTACGCTTTTATGTCATTGTGATGAAGTTGTTCTGATGCCTGAGTCAAGACTGCTGAGGACATTGAAAGCTTTTGATACAGATAGATGTGGAAGCCACAATTATTTGTTTGATGATTTGTTCCAGTTTGTGAACTCACGGTATCTTGCTGTTGGAGTTCAGAGGGTGTCTGAAATCCCTTCTTCAATCACTTTTCTCTGGAATCTACAAACACTTATTATTTTTCATTCTACAAAGGTTGATGCATCATATATTATGTGGATGACTCAACTTAAGCATATTGAGTTCCACAAAGGAGATATATCTATGGAACGTCCTTATTTTCCCTGGCCCGTCATGAGAAATCTACAAACGCTCAAAGGAGTTGATCTGAAGTTTAGCCCTATGGGGCCTATGTGTATCCCCAATATAAAGAAATTGACAGCAACTAATTTTTTACTTGAAGATCTTAGGTATATGGTTAAACTAGAGTCCTGTTGGTGTTATGAACCTCATTGGAGCTTGGATACCATTTTTCCACGCTGTCTTAAGAAGTTGAGCTTGGGATGGCACACCCCCATTTGGAAATTGACTGGACAGAATCTTGAAAATATAGGTGCATTACCTCTTCTTCAGAAGCTTAAATTGGAACGAGCTGGTTTCGAGAATGGCGTGTGGGAAACAAGTGAAAAACAGTTCCCAAGCCTCAAATACTTGGAACTGAAATGGTGTCATTTGGTATCCTGGATAACAGATAGCTCTCACATTCCATGCCTTGAGAAACTTCGTCTTTACGCAACAAAGGAATTGGAGGAGATCCCTTGTGAAATTGGTGAAATACCAACGATGCAATCAATTCACTTGGAATATTGCAGCGAATCAGTGGTGGAGTCTGCCAAGACGATAGCAGAGGAGCAAGATGAATTACAAGTTCGAGTTGTGCTCTTCAACAACAGCAACAACCAAGCGGTACGGAGCCTTGCAAGCCCCAACTTTCAAGTTGAGATAGACTATTTTTAGTCTGAAACATTGAGGTAATGAGGCAGTTACAATAATGCATTTGATGGTACATTGGTTTCCATTTTCAGTTTCTAGGCAAACATATATAGACAGAAAATATTGCAAATATGCTGGATATAGCCACTAGCAACTCATTAGTGTCACTCTGCAGATGTAATCTCTCTCTCTCTGTCTGTTCATGGACTGATGAGGCCGCTTATGTCGGAAGTAGTTCTTGGGGATGTGCGGATTGACACCTACTGTTGTGTTCTGTTTTGAGCGTTTTTCTTTGCAAGTACTGTTTGAGCATGTTTGCTTGTTCCATTGAATTTGTAACTCTTATTTTTGTTGCTACCACTTGGCTTGTTTATTTGCTTAAATTTGTTGCAAATAATAAATTACTGGCTTGTTTATTTGCTTGAATTTGTTTCAAATAATAAATTATTGGTTTGTTTATTTTGTGAAAGGAATGCGTAGTTTATGTTTCGTACAGTGCCCAATAAATTGTTGGGTGCTCTTTTAATGGTTTCAGAACTTTATTAAACATAGGTTTAGGTATTTTCATATAGAACAAACTCACACCATTTTTAACCAATGTTCAGACTTTTGTTTTTGTATTGGTTCAGGCTTTACAGATAGTGTTGTCATAATTATCCACACTGTTGAATGATTGATCCCTAAAATTCCATTTCCTTTCTTTGAAGGGCTTAAATTCCATTTCACGAAGGGCTTATGTATGTTTGTGTGTGAAAGTTCTTACTCCCAAGTCAGAGTAATGTTGAAATAATTATAAGAATAATTATCGTCATGGAAAGTAAATTGTGTGTATGTATGTGTTTGTGTGAACTTAGTTGGGATAGTATACACCTAACCTGTCGATTTACGACAGGAGTATTAGATTCAATCGAGCCAAGTGGACTAATAGGGGTCCACCAAACACTCAAGAATCAAGATGAGCAAATGGACTTAAAAAATTCTTGAACCAATTAATTCGTTCTTTGTAAGTTGTAACAATGGTTTTCTTCTCACATCATATTTATGGAGTAACACTTTATACTGTGTGGCCATGTACATGTCTTGGTTGTGGCAATAATGTAGAAGGGAGAAAGAGCAGTAGCCAGCAGTAACCACACACCTTTTTCATAACTATACTGTGGGCAACATTTCTTCTCAACAAGCCTGAACTATACCAGTTACAGATCGACCATGGCTGCTTATGCAGCTCTGACTTCTCTCATGCATATCTTAGATGATATCAAGCATCATCCTTCCCCTCCCATTTCTATCCACCAACAGCAACTTGAATCCCTCACTCAAACTCTGTGTTTGGGGAGGAAAGTTGTCCACTTGAATTGGTGGAAATTGGAAAGAAAATTGTACAGAATTGCAAAGGACTTCCTTTAGCAATTGTTGTGGTGGGAGGCCTTTTGAAAAAAATGGAACACACTAAAGAATGTTGGGAATCGATAAGAACAAACTCAAGTTCAGTAGTGAATTCGGCGGACGAAGATTTTTGCTTGAAAATTCTGAAAATAAGCTACAGTCATTTGCCAATGTATTTGAAGCCATGTTTTCTATACATGGGAGTGTTTGATGAAGACCAAACAGTTCGTGTCAATACTCGTCAAGTTGTGGGTTTCTGAAGGAATTTTACGACCAATAAGTGGGAAAAGCTTGGAAACTAGCGCAAAGGAGTACTTAAATGAGCTAGTTGATAGAAATCTCATTCTAGTTCATGAGCTGGGGTCGACTGGAAGCACAAAGTACTGCAAAGTTCATGATCTATTGAGAGACCTTTGTTGCAGAGAAGCCGGGAAAGAGGGGTTTATCATGTGATAGGGAAACATAAGTCTCACGGCTTAAATAGGCAACGTTGTGTTGTTATTCCCGGAGGCACTACAAAGGATGAGGTCCGTGAGGCCTTACGATCTGTGCCACTTGCTCGTTCTCTCATATGTTATAGCGAGGAAGTTGCTCCGGTGCATGAGTCAAGACTGATGAGGACATTGAAAGCTTATGATAGAGATAGATATGGAACCCATATTTATTTCTTTTTCTTTGGAATCTCCAAACACTGATCATTTTCCATTCTACAATATTTATTGCATCAATTTTTGGATGATGCCTCAACTTAGGCATTTTGAATCCTATAAAGGAGCACTGTTTCTACCACGTCCTCCTAATGGAAACGTTGTCATCACGCACGGACTACAAACGCTCAAAGGAGTTGATATTTTTCATTACTGTGCGGATTTGAATTCGAGTATCCCCAGCATAAAGAAATTGGCAATAACTGGTGAAGAGCTTCCAAATCTGTCTATGAATAAACTAGAGTCCTATACTAGTTGGTGCAAGGTTAAAGGGAATATCTTCCCACACTCTCTTAAGAAGTTGAGCTTGGGATCACACCACTCCAATTGGGATGTGAATGAAGAGATGCTTAAAAACATAGGCGCATTACCTCTTCTTCAGAAGCTTAAATTGGAACGAGCTCGTTTCCAAAAAGGTTTGTGGGAAACGAGTGAAGAACAGTTCCCCAGCCTCAGATTCTTGGAACTCAAATGGTGTCCTTTGGTATCCTGGATAACAGAGAGCTCTCACTTTCCATGCCTTGAGAAACTTCGCCTTTACGCGTTAAAGGAATTGGAGGAGATCCCTTGTGAAATTGGTGAAATACCGACGATGCAATCAATTCACTTGGAATACTGCAGCGAATCAGTCGTGGAGTCTGCCAAGGCGATAGCAAAGGAGCAAGATGAATTACAAGTTCGAGCTGTGGTCTTCAACAACCAAGCACTTCGGAGCCTCACGGGGCCCAACTTCCGGGTCGAGATTGACAATTTCTAGTGTGAAACATTGAGGTAATGAAGCTGTTACAATGCATTTATTTAAAATGCAAAAGAGCTGCAAGGAACCAATTCCTTTTATTTTAAGCTTAGAATCATGAATATTTGATATTTGTAACAGCTTGCTTGCAATTGCTTTAGTACATATATATATTTGTCACATATAGTATGTTGGGTGTGGAATTCTGATTTTCTTTTTTAATTTCAGGTGAACTCTGCATAGCGTAGAACGAAATGGTATTTACGGGCGTGCGTAGCTTGGGGCTCCCGGGATAAAGTAGGTCACCATGCCTAAGCCCGATCTTAAGCCGACAACAACAGGAAGCTTCACAAAACCTCCAGAAGGATCAAACAAGCACGAGTTTTCTGGCATTGCGATTTTAAGGTAACACATCTCCGGGACGCTGAGCAAGGCCGTATCAGCTGCGTTGAATGAAAATGAATAAACCCCCTCGAGATTTGTATGTGCGGTTTTGATCACCTTCTCTATAAACAGGACGCCACAGACGACATCCACCCGTGCATCCGGGACTAATGGATACGTCTTCACAGCCGCGATAGAAGCGTTGATGCAAGTGACAATGCCTGCTAGAGTGGCATTGCCGTTCAGTGCTTGAGAAGAAGCTTGCGAGAGTGCGAGCGAGAGGAGAGCGATGAGAAGAAACGACGAAGGAAAAGCCATCTTTGCTCGGTTTTTCGATTCAACATTTTGTCATGCAAACTTATAGGGAAAGAGGGTGAGAGTTTTGCAGTCTGTTTAGAGTTTGAAGTGTGTGATTTTCCCTTTGCCCTTTGCTTTACTTGCACAGTTTGCTAATCTGTAACATGCATCATAGGCTGTTGTAATTTTTTAATATAAAGATTATATTTTGCTCACTCTAGTCTATGCTAGAGGTGCCCACGGTTCCGGAACCGCCGGTTCTGGTTTTGGAAATTGCCGAACCGGAACCGAACCGCGAGGGTGTTTCATGGTTCCGGTTCCAAAACTACACGGTTTCGGTTTCGGTCTGAACCGAAGGTTTTTACGGTTTTTCACGGTTTCGAACCACTGCTTTCTTGCGGTTGCGGCTCGGTTTCACGGTTTTCCGATAGTTTTTCGCGGTTCCGACACGGTTTCGGTTCAAGAATTTTTGAACTTGAATCTAACCACGGTTCTAAAATCGACGGTTTCGGTTCGGGCATATTCTCACGGTTCCGAACCGTAACCGCCGGAACCATAAATCTTGGGCACCTATGCTTCTTAGCTAAGGACTACAAAAATATAAAAAAAATGCACTAGCACCCATCTCATCTCCTAGCATTGCCTATGGCTAGCACAAGTTCAAGAAATTTAAATCTAAGTACAAAAACAGCAGTACCTATGTATACACTAATTAAAAATCTACATAACATAGATCAAAAATACACAATTAATTAGTAGTACATCAATAAAAATCATATTTCACCCCCTTTTGTATATAAATCTGCATGAACTTCAACTACACTGGATCCAAAAAAATGGCCTTTCTCTCTCCTCTTCTCATTGTTCTTCTCTCTCTAGGTTTCACACAATCTCCTGCCCAAACAGTGGAAGTAAATTTGGTTCTTGCAGGAGTCTTGACTTGCACAAACACCTCCATAGCCAGTGCAGGAACTTATGCAGTAATCCCACAAGCAAAAGTTGATTTTATTTGTGGGATTTTGATATTCGAAAGAGTGGTCAGATCAACCACTACAAGTAGTTTAGGAATCTACACCTTCACCTTCGGCGCCAGAGATATGTTGCTCAACAACCCTGAGTTTTGCCATCTTAGGGCGACGTTTGCTTCATCTTCGTGCAGCTTGGACCCCTCGGGGGGCGTGTTGAGGTTCCCGATTGTCGGGATCCGGTCGTCGTCGGGCACGTTGATTCAGTACGTTCCTGGGTCGCCGAGCTATCTTCCGGTGTGAAATACTGTCGTTGATCGGAGAATTATATGTAGTTCTTGTGTTGTGATGACGTTCTGAATAAAAGTTTTAGATCGTTTTAAATGTGCTTTTTTGGCTGGAATAGTGATGTATGACTGTGTTGCGTTGATATTGTGTCGTTTTTTTGGGTTGTAGGCAGCGTGAAATGAGATATATGGAGTATAAGATATGTTAATTGGTCAGCTCATTTTGTTTCGGGTAATCCCTACCCAGATTTTTAGCTAATCTGACTAGAATTTTATTGGATTAGAAATTTCGGTCATAACCCTAATCTTTCGGATTCAGGCTAGCCCAGTAGACTAATTGGGCTCAAAGCTAATGATAAAAATTAACATGTGTACTTCTTTCTTCTTAAGGAACCTATATTTTCAATAAATATATAAACTTATTCAAAAATTAAAGATATGTAAGTAAATCATACGAAGAGCAAAAAAAAGTTAATCTAAATTCAGAATAGTTGGTTAACATTATTTCGCACCGGATTAACTCGCAATCCAAATAACGTGACTCAAACCCGAGGAACTGGCCCTTGGTGCAACTATAAAGCAATGAGATAAGTTATTTGCATTTACAATTAGTCACTTCAAAATTGTAATGTGGTTCACCAAACTCACTCCATTTTCTTGAAAATAGATCTAATTTGATAAGCCAATTTAAACAACTATTTTGCACTTTTAATTGCTTGCATTACATTTACAGCACATAATATATGATTAGATCAATATAGTGGCAATGGGTGGCCAGCCTGTGATGGTACAGATCATTTTTTATCATCATTTTCTCTTCTTTTTTTGGCAGCCAAACTCCCAATACCCACTTTTTCAAGACATAAACCACTTTACAAATATACATAGAATAAAATAAATTTGATCGCACAATTTCTGGTGATCTTGGTGGAGTGTGTGGTATAAATATGCATATTTTTTATTCAAAAATTGCTAACTCAATAAAAAAGTATTTGCTTTTCAACATTCTATATGTATATATATATGATAAAATCATGTCACATTATTTCATAAGTCAATAATAGTAGTGAGACTAAGTTTTGATGATGCCTAGAAGAATTTCTTCATGGATGAATCTAAAAGAGCAGCAGGATATGAAATGTGGTTGAATGAAGATGGAGAAGCAGGGCACGTGCCCGATTTTCATGTCCTGTGAAAATCCAGCACGTGCTCTGGCCCTCCATCTTCTTCCCTCGTTCCGATGAATTCTTTAAAGCTGGAAAATGAAAAAAAATATAATTCATGAAGGTAAATTTTCTTTGCTGCATTTTTATCTCTACTCGATTATTGCATTGATTGCTTTATTCGAACAAGATGTTGCTTCAGCCCATTATCAAATTTTGCATGAGTGGTTTGAGATTTTAGTGAAACATGATTAAGTGTGAATGACTAAAGTTCCATTATTAAGGCAAGATATAAAGTCCAAATTTGTGATTATAGTATAAAAGAGGGTATTTACTTGGGCCTGATTGCAGCCCATATTGTAAGACTTGGCAATATATTGACTCTATTTCATTTGGGCCCATGAGCCATAGTGATTTTTTTTACAGAATTATTCTTTTTTAATAGTATTACTTTTATAATTTTATCATGAATACTTTGTTTAGTTCTCTTGTGTACTATAAAACTAGATGGTTATAGATTGTTAGTACAATGTGGAGTGATAAAAATAGAATTGTAAATTAATTTTAGAATGCTCCCTTCCTATGAAAGGCTTTACCAATAAAGTTATATGCTTGAGAAACTTGAACAAGTCAAAAAATACAGCACAAGCATTCAGATGATGGGCCATCTTTAAATTATAATGTAAGCTTTATTTTTATCTATTAAATGAAAAAATAAAAAAGTAGTGCTACTACATAATTTCATAATGTCAAATGCATGTGAAATATGGATTTTCCAAGATCTACTCATAATTCATGTGGTGAACAATGAATGGAGAGGGTGTGGGGCTAAGAAAGGTTTGGAAAATATGAACAAAAAAAGAAGATCAAGGCAAAGAAATCTTGATTGTCATTTTCCATGTGTATCACAAGAGTTGGTTTGGCTTGGAATAAGAAGGCAAAACAATTTGGATCATCCATTTGCTATTGTCACCTATCACCATGTTAGATTTTACCAATGGCAATCTAATTTGTGGAGTGCAATAAATAATTACTACGGCTTGAAGCTTCAAAATCAAAGCAATTGTTGGCAATAAGTAGGGAACGGTCGAAGTTTATTAATTATCGGTTTTCTTTACTCCTTTTCTTTTCTTTGCTCCACCTTAATTATATAAGTATATTTTTTTAGGTTTATGTTAAAATGACAATCCCTCTTAAAATGACACCGTGATACTACTTATACAGCAATATTATAAACACTACACAGAAATATTACAAACATTACACAGTAATCTATAGATTGCTGTATAGTGTGTCGGATATTGCTGGACAAGAAATATTGTTGTATAAAGACCAACAAATTGCTGACCGTCTTTTTCAGTTTTTTTTTTTTTTGACACGTGGCAACTTATTATTCGTCCACGTATACAAATAATTGGCTAGGAATGGTGGTATGATGTTATTTTAAAGGGTGGTGGCACCCTAACATGCCCCTATTTTTTTATTGTGTATATGTAATATATTTATAAACAATCATAATTATTTAATATTTATAGGAGTAGTGTGTTGCATCTTCATATATAAGCACATTCATGTCAAAACAATTCAGATACTATTAGCTTAAAAATAGAAATTAAATGCTAAAATATTTATATAGTATATTATAAGTATCATGATCGGTTAAAATTAATACTACTAATTTATGAAAAAAAATTAAGCTAACACTCGCAAAATTAATCAAATCATCCAAGTGAATTTTTGCAAAATATACTTATTTTATTTTTTATTGAATAGTGGTTTGCCATATGACAACTGTATTATTCTCTACACGTCTTTAACTTAATTCCATTTATTCACTCTCATGTTCTTCTAACCATGACAATAAATAGATATAATTGATTGAAATTAAACATTGCCTTATAAGCCTAACGATTACTAGTAATAATAAACGGTACTAATTAAAACCCCGCAAAAAATATTAATTGAGATTTAAACTTTTCAAATTTGAATACTCCATATAATACCAATTTCGTCTATTAAAGGAAATAAAGGAATAGGAAAAATAATTATTTTAATGAAATGACACCATTGCCAAAACTAAACGGCTATTTATTTATAAAAACTTGATGACAAATAATATAATTTTAAAAATTCTCAATCATCCCAAGATGATTTTCTTTCATACGATTCTAATGCTAAATTAGTGCACACGTATAAAATTTTAATAATATTTATAAAGAGTGACATTAATGTAACGATACAGTCAACAAAAAGACATTGTTTTAAACCAAAGAAACTATAAATATACAAAGAAAAATAAAGCATATTTGGTCAAATGAACAATTGAAATTTTTAAAAAATTCCTAATTTGTCATTTATTTTTAGAAAATACTACTCCATGACAAATCAAAATTTGAAAACTTTTTTTATATGTCAATTTTATGATTTTGGTCCTATATTTTATTTTTTGAATTTTTGCATCTTGAACATTTCAACTCGGATCACAATTAGTCCTACACTAACAATTCTGTCAATTTTTAAACGGTTTTAATCGATTTTTTTCCCACCTTCTCTCTCCATACCTACACTTAGCTGTAACTACACACTTAATAATTCTATCCATCTTCACAGAGACAAGAGAAGAGAAGCTCAGGTAGCGCATTTTGTAGTGTAGCGGCAAATCCTACGAATTCGAGGTGAATTCGGGCATTTTGATTGGATTTCGTTGGAGATTTATAGTTGAATTGACTTGAATCCGACGATCGCGTTCCAGTGTTGAAGATCTTCGCGCTGGGTAAGTTTATGATTCCTCGATTGTTTTAGTTTGGATTGATAAAATTTGGTGTGTTGTTTAAGTTGTTGTTTGATTAGTGGTGAAATGTTTCTGCATTGGTTTGGATTGAGCTGAGAACTTAGCTGCTGCGATGATTCCGAGCTCAAGTTGATGTGTGGCGTTTGAATTTTGTTTGGGGGAAATCAGATCTGAGGCGTAATTTGATTTTTATGTTTAGTTTCTGATTGATTTTTAGCTCAATTTGAAGTGCATTGTGGCTGATTTTGTCGATTTTGTGCGATTGTGCAGTTTCAGTGATGGAATTTGGTTGGCATTTGTGCTTTACCTTTTCCTGCCCCTTTTATGGTGTTGGATATACTTGAATCTGATTTTGTGTGGTTGTGATTTTGGAATTTCTATTAATTTTGTATATGGAATGGGGAGAATTTTCATGTTCTGATGTTCATAGGTCTTAGGGGATGGAAGTGTACGTATACGGTGTAAGACGGTGAAGATAGTATCGTTTCCTAGTATGGAAAAGATAAAGCCGGACACGCCTCTAGATTACGCTGTATTCCAGCTTTCACCAAAGCACTCGCGGTGAGCTAGCATTTCTTTCTTTGTGATTGCCAGCAGAGTTTTACGTGGTAATGCTTGTTGTTGACTTGTGAGCCCGTTTTTATCCAGATGTGAATTGTTTGTTTCGAGTGGTGGGAGCACAGAGAAGCTTGCTTCAGGACTTCTCAAGCCATTCGTTACGCATTTAAAGGTTGCCGAGGCACAAGCTGCCTCTGCTTCACAGTCGATTAAGCTTGATCCTGGACGACATAAGAATGCCAAGGCGTGGTTCACAAAGGGCACACTTGACAGGTAGTGGCACCGTTTCAACCTTCAACCTGTGTTAATCTTTGAAGACTTGGAAATGTCTGATATTAGGTATCTATAAATTTCATTTTCCAGGTTTGTGCGATTTGTTAGCACCCCTGAAGTTCTTGAACTTGTCAATACCTTTGATGCGGAGATGTCACAGCTAGAAGCAGCACGGAGAATTTATTCACAGGTATGTATTGCCTGTTAGTATCTTGTTTTCCTTGTGAGAAGGAATCAATGCTAAATTACTTTGGTTGCCTGTTTCAGGGAATGGGCAATCAACTTTCTGGTACGAATCAGTTTCATAATTCCTTTTTTTATTTTAGTCACATGAAATGTTTGATTTATCTTGTATCGGATGCCTTGAAGCGTATGCTATTGTTATTTCTGTACATTTTTGTTGCTTTGAAGCATATACATTGCTATAGTATATTATACTTATTCATTTGCGTAACAATTGTTATTGAGCGTGTTTGGATTTTCTAGATATCCAAGTAATTTTATAGTCTGCAAGATTTTAAGGTCATTTACCACTTCTTGTGTATGTAGTATGGTTTTTACTCTAAGAAGGAACAATAATCTAATTATTTACGATTTACTCCAGGTGGAGGTGGATTTGGTTCGAGTGCTGCAGATGATGCCACAAAGTATTTCCCCCCTCTAACTTATGTATTAACTGCCATCATCTTTTTCACTTTCGGTCCGAGTTGTCTCTACTAACGAGCATCGGGATGTTACTCAGCTTTTATTATCCAAAAACGACTTTGAAGGCATGCAATACTTAATTCTTTTGGTTGTAATCTATACAGAAAGGAGCTTCTCAAAGCTATCGACTTAAGGCTTGTAGCCGCGCAGCAGGACCTAACTAATGCATGTGCTCGTGCTGCTGCTGCTGGTTTTGATGCTGACACTATTCCGGAACTTCAAATGTTTGCTGATATATTTGGTGCAGAGCGCCTTAAGTAAGGATTTTCATACATTCTTTGATTTAGTCAATTAAAACAATTATATGTGCATCTCCAACATAAAACAGCACTGTATGACTAAAGGCATTATTCTCGTGTGTGAGATCTCCCAGCACTAACCTGCTTTTGCTTGCTTCTGCTTTTGCAGTGAAGCTTGTGGCAAGTACATATCTCTATATGAGAGACGGCCACACCTCATCAACCAATTGAAGTCAGGGTCAGAAGACCGAGCTATTCGTTCCTCATGCACATCAGATATGTCCATCGACAATGATTTGCCCTCTCCGCCGCGTCCAGAACCAGCCACACATCAGAAGCCCCGTCACACTTTTAGTAGAGAATCCAGTGTAGAGAGGGATGGTGGAAATAAGCCAGGCAATGCCACTGGTGAAAATGATAAGAAAGATGAGACGTCAGCTCCTGACCAAACAGGTTCTATTCAAGCCAGTCAACCTGGAAGGCGACTCAGTGTTCAGGACAGGATAAACATGTTTGAGAACAAGCAGAAGGAGAATTCTGGGGGAAAGCCTCCTGTTGTAAAACCTGTTGAGCTGAGGAGGCTATCGTCCGATGTGTCAATGATGGGAGCAGCTGCGGAGAAGGGAGTCTTAAGGAGGTGGAGTGGGGTTGGTGATATGAGCATTGACTTGAGTGCAGAAAAGAAAGACTCTGAGAGCCCGTTATGCACTCCTTCCATGAAATTGCCTTCCCAGGAGGATAAAGTTTTGGATTCGGACAATGATACGACAAAGGGTTCTTCAATAATTAAGCCTCAGTCAAGTGTCATTCCTAGCGAGAGCCGGTCAGAGATTTCTGGGCTAAAGGATCGGGATTCATTACCGACACAAATTAGGGAAACAAGGGATAAATCCGCTGCGCAATCAAGTTTGACGTCCACTTGGAAGACTATGGAAGAGTCTTGGGCTTCTGAAGGTGTTTCCGATTCAAGATTGCAAGAGGCTTTTGATGCTCAGCATAAAGAGATTGAAGATGATTCTTCTTCTGCTCAGCAAGAGTTGAGGTCTTGTGGGGAAACTGAAGTAGTGGAAAATACGGAATCTATTGAAGATTCTGGACCTCAGAGGATGAAGTTCTATCGAAAGGTTTCAGGAGCTGACCTCAGTAAGAAGACAACAGTTCTGCCTGATGGAAGCAGCAGGATTCTATTTTCTGGTAAAATTGCAAAGGAGGCTCAAGAAGGGTTTGATTCTTTCGCTACACCTCCGGAACAACTTCAGAGGGGAAGGCAGACAAAGGCTAATCAGGACCGCAATGATGAGTTACAGATGAAAGCAAATGAGCTTGAAAAACTCTTTGCAGAACACAAACTGCGAGTCCCTGCAGATCTGTCCAACTCTTCCCGTAAAGGTAAATTAGACGACACACAACATTTGCCAGTGAGTAGTCTTCAGTATTCAAAACCAATACCAGATATCTCCCCTCAAGTTTCTGATAGTTATAACCCAAATGAGCCAACTGGAAATTTGAAGAACAAAACCAAGCTAAATGCTTCGTCCTCCATGAAAACTGTTGATAGTCAGAACAAAGGTGATGCTTTGAAGAAGAGTTTCTCCGAGCTTAGTGTTTCAGAGGGTTCTCGAGGGAAACAATACCAAAGGTATGTTCAAAAGAGGGATGAAAAACTGAAAGAAGATTGGAGTTCCAACAGAACACAGAAGGAAGCTCGATTGAAGTCAATGCAGGATAGCCTTGAGAGGAATAAGTCTGAGATGAAGGCCAAGTTATCTGGATCCGCAGACAGACAAAGTTCAGTATCCAGTGCTCGGCGCCGTGCTGAGAGACTCAGATCGTATAATAGCAGGTCAATGTTGAACAACGAACAGGTAAAATTTATATTATGCTCTAACTTGGCACTAATGAGTGGAATCATCATGCAATTTGTGCACGTGTGTGTTTTTCAAAGGATTCTTAACAATGTTTCACATTGACAGGAGCATTTAGATTTTGGAGATTGTGATTTTGATGATGATGCTTTGGATTTCCGAGAGAAGAAGCTCATGCCTAATAACAAAAAAATTTCATCAACGACTCCTCGCCCTTCGGCTACTCCAGTTTCAAGGCCTGCTTCAAAAGCTTCCACTGGTTCTGTAAAGCGAAGAATGCAACCTGAAAATCCTCTTGCCCAATCTGTCCCCAACTTCTCAGACCTGAGAAAGGAAAATACTAAGCCCTATTCTGGAGGTGGCAAAGCAATGCGTTCACAGGTGAGAAACCATACTCGTAGCAAAAGCATAACTGAAGAAATGGGTATTGTCAAGGAGGACAAATCACGCCGGTCGCAGGCATTGCGGAAAGGCTCAGCGAATCCAAGTGAGTTCAAGGATGTATCTTCTCTGGACTCAGATGGTGTTGTTTTAACCCAGATTAAATTTGATGAGGACATTCAGAAAAATGTTGGTACCAAGCCTTTTCTTAGAAAAGGTAGTCGTGCTGCTCGGACAAGTATTGCGAGGCAGAGGGTCTCTGCGGGATCCGAACGCGTAAATGATATGGATGAAAATGATGGAATTGCCTCTGAACCTGATGAATGCATAAATACTGTTCAAGATGAAGGAGAGGAGGAACTCAAGAGCTTGAATACCGAAGAGGACAATATTTTAGAAGCTAGGGAACCTGAACTAGATACATTTGTGAACTCTGAATCCGAAAATGGTGACGACACTCTCACCTTTTCGGCAGTAGACCAGGCTTTGGGCTCAAAATTTCCAAGAGAAATTCCTTCATGCTTCCTCCCTGCTGACTCTGTGCAAGATTGGCATAACGGAAGTCAAATGTCGTGGAATTCTCGCACTCAACATCCCTTTTCATATCCCCATGAGACCTTTGATGCTGACACCTCTGTGGATTCCCCAATTGGAAGTCCTTCTTGGAATTCACATTCGTTAAATGTGATGGAGGCTGATGCTGCTAGGATGAGGAAGAAATGGGGAGCAGCTGAGAAGCCTATGGTAGCCGCCAATTCATCCCGTAAGGATATGACTAGAGGATTTAAAAGGTTACTGAAATTCGGAAGGAAGAATCGTGGCTCAGAGACAATGGCTGACTGGGTCTCTGCTACCACATCAGAAGGAGATGATGACACCGAAGATGGACGAGATCTGGCCAATCGTTCCTCAGAAGATCTCAGGAAGTCGAGAATGGGATTTTCTCTAGCTCAACCTTCTGATGATGGCTTCAATGAAAACGAGCTTTTCAACGACTCAGGTGGTTATAGTATCTCATTATGTTTTCTCTTTCCTTTTATGCTTAATCATCAATTCAGGCGGTGGTTAAGAACTTCCGATGCCTCTTTACTGATGCATTTATCTCCTTTGTCCACACAGAACAATCCTCGCAAAGTTCTATCCCAGCACCTCCAGCCAACTTCAGACTAAGAGAGGATCATGTTTCTGGAACCTCAATCAAAGGTGAAGTATGCAATGTCGTGTTTTTCGTTCCAAATACTTAAACTCCAAGAGAAAATGCATACAGAAATCAACATCATCTGCGAATGATACTTAGAAACATCTTTACCTATATATTCTTATGCAACCCAAATTATTTCCTTAACCTCATCATCTACACACACGAGCACTAACACACACAATGTTCGTATGTTCATATACTTACTAGTGAGGATGTTCCTTCTTGGGCTGCTCAAATCATGTATCTTGTCATTATGAAAGTGTATCAGTTCATTTGGTTGCTTACACTATGCTATGTTTTTCACAGCTCCGAGATCATTTTTCTCACTATCGACGTTTAGGAGCAAGGGAAATGAGTCCAAGCCCAGGTAATGTTTTTTCAGTAGACTGTAAATTTGCTCGGATTGGCTTCAACGGCGCTAGCA
Source organism: Salvia hispanica (assembly GCF_023119035.1). NCBI lineage: Eukaryota > Viridiplantae > Streptophyta > Magnoliopsida > Lamiales > Lamiaceae > Salvia > Salvia hispanica. The sequence continues at coordinate 730,171 of NC_062966.1, read as the reverse complement.
TGACTGATATGAGTGGTAAATGAGTGAGTATGATGCTTTATATGCTCATGGATTCTAATGGCATCTATGGAGACTTAGTTATCATCTAGTTTCAAAATATTCTATTTTTGTATATTATAACAACTAAACAGTTCCAATTTGTGGAACATTAATGTGATTTTGGTAGCTAAAAAAGCATTCTTTCTTAAAACCAGTGCTTGCCTTGGAATTTTGATGCTTTACTAAAATATAATGAACCAAACTCTACCATTGTATCTCAGTTACTCTCTCATTCTGGTTTATTTCGTATTGTATTTCACTATTACCTTGTCTAATGAATCGAACTCTACCATCGTATCTTACTATTATCTTGTCTGAAACCGAAAGTCATCTTTAGGAACAAGATATGGGGATTCATTATTTGCATGAGTAGTTAAAGTTATTTTAAATTGAACTAGTAAATCCAACATACATAGCTAACAATAATAACATTGTAAAATTTCTATGGCCAATTATTAAAGAGACAAACAGGTATACTGCTTCATGAGAGAGGTCCAAATACAAAAAATCACATATTTACAACCCAAAAAAAAAAAAACCTTATGTACATGAATCAAATCCCCCCCAAACAATAGTATATAAAAGAAACTCCCTAATTGTCAATTAAAATGACAAAATAAATCCAAAAGAAAAAAAAAATCCCCATAAATGAGGAATAAAATAGTTACTTGACTTTCCCTCTCTCTACTCTTCTCAGAAGCATTACTTAGAGATCCTAAACAGATGATTTTTTTCTTTCCTTTACATTTTCTCCATCATCTGGTTTAATTTTTACATGCAAAACTTACCCAAAAAGGTTAACTTATTTACATACATACATATATATAATTTTTTTGAACAAATTCATCACTTCCTCTTTGAAATAAACTCAGCGATCCAAAGAATTTACGATCAGAATCCTGTTAAGAAAGAAGATGAATCTTAGATTAGTTATATGACTTGTAAAAAGTGTGATAATCAAATCTTGAAGAAGTAATTAATGATGCAATTAAAGGAGGGCTACAAACCAATCATGAAAATTCTTACTCTCATGGTCGGAATTGTGCAACCCTCCTCCACCCGTTGTCGGTTTCTTCCTCAACCATTTCTTAAAATTCCCTCCTGGAGAATTTGCTAAAAGCACCCCAAAATATATCAATATTAGAATTTCTCCCCAAAAAGTTTCAAATTGTTGCTTTGGTAAAGTTTAGAAATATATATTTAATATTGTCTTAGTCCTGCTATAATAAAGTCACTTCTTTCGGCTATTATTAGAGGTGTCCAATTTTTATGGAGATTCATAAATTTTCTATATCACTTCTTTTTTATTACTGCATATAATACAATAAATAACAAAACTAATTTTTAATTAAATTCAATTAAATTTTAAAATTTAATAATATTATGTACACGTAGAATTTATGTACATTTATCTTTTCTCTAAGAAAAAAATAGGTTGGGGTCTTACGTGAGAACGGAGAGCTAGGGGTGGAGCTGGTGGCGGAGGAAGGTGTCGACGGTGATCCGACGTCGACATTTAGGTTTAGGTTACGTAGAGCATCACGTCGCACGACGGTGATGCTCCGGGTGATCCGGGCCTGGTTGGCGTCGAATTGGGGCAGGGCGGTGGTGGATCTCGAGGCGGAGAAAGAGTTATATTTGCGCAGCTTGCCGAGGCCGGCGTCCGGAGGCGGTCCGGCCAGTGTTTCGTCCCAAAGTTTATGGAGAAACCCCATAATTACGAGAAAAAAAATGAAAAAATAGAATTTTCTAAAATGCCGATTTAATTGTGTGTGAATTTTCTTTTGTAACAACCGAAAATATGTAGGTGATGAGATGGAAATAATTTTCTTGGGACGGAACACCACCAAACACACGACTGTTACAAAGAAGATGGAATAAAATAAATAAATTAAACGGACCTATTTATTTACGATATAACAAAATTAGTGAAAATGGAAAAAACTAAGGTTTTTATAGAGATATTAGCAAGAAAATCCTAAAAATAGATTTTGAGTAATTTGTGGCGAAGCATTGAGTGTTTATTGGATCAAAACCAGTCAATTTTTGTGTGGAGAAATTTGATCACTAACGTCATAATCCCTAATTGGTAAAATATTATAATGACAAAAAATGAGTCCAAAAATATAGTACTACTAGTATCTATCTAATTTGTTGGACTCAATTTTATTTAGTCCAAAACTATTGAGTCTGGGTTCTACTTTGTTGGCTATTTAATTATTAGACGTGAATGGTCTGCAATTAATGATATTATTCTGTCAATATCAATGTTATTATAGAATTTAAATTGCCATTATAAATAGTTGAAATATAAAGGGGACGACCTTATGATCACACTGGCTACAATTTATTTACATTGCCGTACTTATATAAATATTCTCAATTAGTATCATATGTATCCGGATGCTATACAGTATTTGCTGATACGATATAAGTATGTACGAAATCAATGTGTAAATGTCAAAGTTTATCGTGTTCGTGTTCGTGTTCGTGTTCGTATTCATAGCAGCTTAACTTGATATGAACATGATAATTTCGGGTTGGGTTAGGGTCCAATTTGAGTAACCCGTTAATAATTAATACTATTATTATTAGGGCTGGGAAAAAATACTGAAATACCGGCCTTATCGTAACGAAAAAATACCGAAAATACCGAATTTTCGGTATACCGTGACTTTCGGTATGGTATGATACCTTACCGAAAGATTCCGGTAAGGTAACAGTATGAATTTTCAAATACCACGGTATACCGCTGCATACGAAATTCGGTATATACCGTAAATTAAGGTATATACCGTAAACTAAGGTATATACCACAAAAATACAAACACAATTATATACAAAATATATTTTATATATTTTTAAATTATAAAATCTATTGTGAAATATAAATATAATTATGAATAAATTATATTTAATTTCTTTTTAAAATTATAAAATATAAATAATATTCTAAAACTCTAATTTTCTATTTTAATTGATGTTGAAAGTTAGGTATACCGCTAAACTAAGGTATACCGAACTTCGATATGGTATACCGAAAATGAGGTACGGTATTGGTATTGAAATTCGTCATACCGAAAATAAGATATACCAAAGTTCGGTATACCGAAATCTTTGGTAAGGTAAAGGTATGACTTTTTCGCATACCGTATTTATGGTAAGATATACGGTATGGTGGTTTCGGTAAGGTATACCATACCTACCCATCCCTAATTATTATTTTAATTAGTTCTTTTTTATTTATGTTAGTACTATTACTTTCTCACTTTTCATATGATATCTTAGGTTAGCGTGTCAATGTGAATCGAATCGAAACATTAACATGTTCGTGTCGTATGCAGGTCATGTTTGAATTTGAAGCATTTGAGTTTAAAGATTTTTTAATACGTTGTGTTCGGGTTTGATCTTAAGATTAAAAATTTGAATCAATTCGCACAATTTGGCAACCCCTAATATTTAATTAGGTGTATCAAGTTGAGAGAATAATATTAAGTCTCCTCATTATTAAAGTTTAGTTGATTTTATTAAAAATTAGGTGGATGAAGATTTGATTTCCACAAGTTGAGAGTGGAATTACTAAAAGCATTGTAAAAGTACAAGCACAAGTTGAAGAAGTAGGGTGATAAGATAAGAAAATAGACAAGTGGGGTTGGAAATGTCGGGGCAACAGTCTTAAATGGGCTGAATCTCGACCACTCATGAAGTTGGGGGGCCCTCCAGCAATTAAACCAAAAAGAGAAGGGACCTCACGATAAAATTAATAAATAAATAGTTGACGGCGGTGGATGGCGTCAGCAGCTTAAAAAGCAGAGAAATGTTTTTTTGCAGAGTTAGTCCTTGTTGAAAAGTACAATCAAGCTGAGTGGATCCCACGTGGACATTTGCCCACGTGATGTAGGACCCACATTATTTTAATCACAATTTTCATAACTGACATATTATATCATAAATTTAACTTTTCCCTAAATTAATTTATGACAAAGTTTGTGGAGTGGCCTACATTCCTGAATTTAATGACGTGGATGGAATGTATATGTGTTAAATTAAAACTTTGTGGAGTACTATCATTTATTAAATACTCCATCCATCTTTCATTAATTTGTCCACTTTGGTTCAGAAATGAATTTAAAAAAAAAAAAAAAAATTAAAAAGTGAGTGGAATATGAGTATCATTTTTATCTATTGATTTTATAATAAAATGTAAGTATAATAAGTTAATGGAATGTAAGACTTATTTACCATTTATGGTAAAAATGAAAGTGGACAATTAATAGAGAACGGACAAAAATGACAATAGTGAACAATTAATAAGAGACGGAGGGAATATTTTATATATGAGAATTGACAAAATTATGATATAATCATCATTTATATAAATTGTGTAACTGAAAAAACTTAATACTACTAGTTTTAAATGCAATTTTTTAATCGCTGTGAATCAGTAGCACCTAATTTTTCACAAATATTATTGCTACTTCTATCAATTATATCAATACACGTATATTCTCTTCGTCTCAAGTTACTTGAGTCGTATTCCATTTTGAATTGTTTCAACTTTATTTGAGTCATTTCTATTTTTAGCTAAAAATAAAACATCTAATCATACATACTTTAATCTTTCTTTTACTTTGCTATCTCTTCTATCTTTTTCTTTACTATATTTAACTTATTAAACACAACTTTCTTAAATCTCGTGCCGAAAAGAAATGCCTCAAGTAACGTAGGACGGAGGGAGTATTTATTTATGAAAAAAAGCATTTATATATAGAATAAAGCAACTGTTGTTTTAAATTTTGTTGAATACTCCCTCCATCCCGCAATAGGAGTCTTATTTGGTTATGGCATAAGTTTCAAGAAATATAAAGAAAATTGAGTTGAATAAATCAGTGGAATATAAGTCTCACTTATATATATTAGTTTTATAATAAAATGTGAGTATAATAAGTTGGTGAAATGAAGAATCTACTTATCATTTATGAATAAATGATAAAAGTGAAATATGATTTTTATTGTGAGACTAACCAAAATAACAAAATATATCTTTTATTATGGGACCGAGCGAATAACTCGAATGGAATAGAATAGAAAAGGTTGATATTAATTGACGGCTGGTCTCCATTTCCCAACTTGGCTTATGTTCTGTATATTGATACATAAAGTGGATTTTCAAGTTGATGTGCACCTTTTGGCACACCATAATAGACTAGAAGTTGTTGTCACTATTTTATTTTGATATAGTGACATACAATAAAATATTATAATCGCCACATTTTTTACTTTTATGCATATTAACAACTACACATCTCATAATTATGCATATAAATGATGTGTGGATACCACAAGATCATGATAAACACATACTACCATCTCCATCGCCATCCTATTATTTTATTGAGAATTTGAGATATTTCTTTTTAGGCCATAACTTTAAAAAGGTAAATTTAAAGAGTGAAGAATAAAAATTAAAATAAAGTAAATACAATTATACAGTGGAAGTGCTGGAGGTGTATCAGACAAAATTACAAAATTATAATTCAAAATTATGCAATAAAAAATAACAAAAAATGGACATTGCATAGATATAGAAACTTGAGGTTACAACTTACAAGAAATAAAACAACTAACTAGAAAAAACAATTTGTTACAAGGGAGATTAAATTCCACAAGAAGGAAGTTAAGTACTACTAATAAAAATAAAATCATAGGCCTCAAACTACCTCCGGCCAATCTTTGCATTTTTTTTCCGGCTACTCTCTCCGACCGTCCCCGGCCTCATCTCGTTCGAGCTCCTTTTGTTGGAGACGCCATAGGCCTCGTTTCCTGAGGCCGAGGACGATGAGGAGGAGCGTGTTGGGGGTTTGTCTGACCGGGATGAGCTAACGAAGGCTTTGATGTCGCTCTCGAAGAGATCGTCAAATAGTTCTTGAAGTTCTTCCAATGTCTCATTCCCACCTTCCTATCATATACAAAAACATTGCTTTAATATCAAAACACACTACTTAGCCATGGATCATTATTAGGTCATAATTGTTCCTACAATAAAATTAAAACTAGGCCCTTTTTGGGCAACAATTTTCATGTTCTAATGTCAAATTTAAGATTAAAAAAACATAAAAAATATTGTAGGATAAAAGAACTCACACTGGATTTGGTTTGGTTCATCATTGTAGCCATCTCATTCAAGAACTCACCCATTCCCTACATAAAATCAAAGAACAAAAAGAATTGAACACCAATTCAAATATATGCTATATAAAATTAAACTCACGTGGTTGACTAGTTGTATTAAACGACGTTATTTAACTAACCTCACGTTTTGTTCACATAGTATTTTCTGTCTATCACATCATACATAATTTCTATCGAATTCAAGATTATGGACCAATTGAGGAAAAATGGCAAAATTATGATATAATTATGTAAGTCACGAGATTAATAGTTAGTTTTTTTACAATTTTCCTTGAATAAAATAGACATAATCTAAAGGCCATTATCATCCTCTAATAATTTAATTAGAGACCCTATCCATGTTGGTTCATTAAAGAATTCCAACTATGAGATATTGGGACCACATTCTCATCATCTCAATAGCCACCAAACTAAAATAACACACTAGAAACATTGATTTGTATCTATTCAAACAACTTGATCCCACCATTAGTCATATGTGAATCAACTACACTAGAGAAAAGGTGATAAAGTTAATATGCCAAAGATCTCATGTTTGAGTACCGTAGCGCAGTCTTTAAATTTAATGTTGCAATTAAACGATTACGCAACTTACATCGTTGTCGTCGTCATCGTTGCAGTCGTACACTCCGACATCGTACAGAAACCTCTTGTTGGTGTCTGAAAGCACTGTTTTTGCAACAGCATGACATGATAAGTAAGTCCACTTGAAGAAAGTTCAAGAATTCAAAATTTTTGACAAAATAAGAAAGTACACTTGCAAGTTGCAATATAATTGATCAAGTTGTGTTTGTGGATAAAAAAAAATGACTAGAAACTACTCACCAACACATTAACACAAAAGAGAATCCACAAAAAATGAGTGGTGATCTAAAAAATTTGTGTTCCTAATGCAACCAGAATCAAGGCCAAAGAATTCAAACATCTGCATTAAAAATCACATATCTCAATCAATTCTGATCAAGATGGCCCACCAACCACCTCTGTTTACCATGAACTAACAAGATTTTTGTGTTCTAATTGACAGCTTTTAATCATGATCATTTAAATAATTATAAAGTAAAATGAACATAATGATGTAATCATTTTTTTACCTGAATATGCTTGCTGAATAGCTTGAAATTTCTTCTTTGCCTCATCTAAATACTTAGAATTCCCTGAAGCAGAGAACCGATCCGGATGCCATTTCTGTCACAAAAACATCAAATTAACTCTTTTCCAGATCAAAAGCTATGATTTTTAACAGAAAAACCATTTCAAACTAGATATTCTCTCTAGTATATGTGTGTCTGTGAGAGAGATAGTCATCAATAAAGATCACAGTTATATCATCAAACAGAGGAAATATCACATTTTTATCAGCAAACTGAGGAAAGATCACATTTTTATCTCAACATCGAGAAAACTGCAAAAGCCCAGTTCAAAACCACTCCTAACAAGGTTAATCACAACATATTTGCAATGTTTTTCAAGTTTTTCAGTGTGTGTGTGTGTGATTCTGAGTAAAGATCACATTTTTATCTCAGAATAAAAAAAAAACCAGTTTAAAACCAATCACAGCAATCATGCACAAGAAATTTAAGATGTTTTCAAGTTTATCACTGTGTCTGTGTGTGATTTTGATCTTCATGAACAGCACTTCCAATGCTACTACAATTCTCAGTGAAGTAAAGATCACATTTTTATCTCAGGAAAAAAGAACCAGTTCAAAGCAACTCACAACAACCTTACTCACACAAAAATTCACAATCATTTCCAGTTTGATTTCCTTATAAACAAACACAACAAACAATCATATGTCAAATGCTGTAATTCTAACCAGAGCAAGTTTCTTGTAGGCATGCCTCAGCTCTGCTGATGTGCATTCCTTCTTCAACTCCAAAACAGCATAATAATCACAGCTCTTATCTTCTTCACCAGCCATAGCCTCAAAACTCCACAATCACTCTACAAAAAAAATAATAAAAATCCGATCTTTTTCTTGTCCCAACACACCCTTTTTTCAGCAAATGCGTGTGTTGCATATGTAGTAGAAAGTGTACATGTACACATACTAAAATAATACTACTCCGTATTTGTTACTTCTCAATAAATGCTAAAAGATCACTACAAGACGTAACCATTTGCAAGTGTTGAAGAGAGAGAAACAACTCTCTCTCTCGAATAGTTTCCAGAAAGCATATTAATGTGCAGGGTGTTTTTATACTGAATAATTCCAAGAAAATAAAATGCTTTAAAAAAGGGGCAAGTTTTGAAGAATTTTGTGGGGTGGTTGGTTTGTTAGATAAGGGAGTGTGAGGTTGAAAGGTTTAACGGCTGGGATTGAATGTTGGGTTAGATATTTTTTTCAGTTTCTGTCTCCAGAAGCTTCTCCATTTACTGTTTTTGGTTCTCTTGCTTTTTTAATCCTTTTTTTAAAGTTTTCTTGGATTGATGCATGTTTTTGTGATTTTCATTGGCGTAGACAACAGGGAATTCTTGGCCACTTAGCTTGTTTTTGACTTTGTGGGTAGGAAAGGAAATTAATTTGGTTTGGGGATGCTCAAGCTCCCATGAGTTCAACTTCTTGCTTTATCCATAGGGGCTGTTGCCTTTCTTTGGGGAATTGAAAGAGGGCCTTGAAAAGCATGATCAAATCAAGATAGAAAGGATAAAAAGTAGTGACATAGATAGAATAATATAGCTATGATATCAAGAATTGGAGATAGATCATGCAAGATATTTAGGAGCCTTTTATTATTTAGTTACTTTTATCTTATGAATCATGTTTATCTTTAATAAGTAGGATCAAGAGTCTTTGTACATTCTCTATGCATACTTCCTCGAGGATTGAAGATAGATATCCGTGGGATAAAATAGCGATCATTCAATGCGTTTTTCACGCCTCTCGTGATCAGCTTGTCTGTCCCAGCACCTTCGGCTTTCGCCCTTCACTTCATGGGCAATCATTTACATTGCGACACGGGCACCCTCTTGGTGTGCGCATCTTCTCCTACCATCCCCCCTCCTCTTTGAGCTCGTTGTGCTCGCATCCTCAAACATAACACTTATTTGAAAACGATAAGAGTACAAAATCTTGTACTATTAGGCTCATGGAAATTGCCTCTCAACTACATGATGGTGATATTCAACAAAGAGGTGGGCTCACAGAAGATCATCCGCAGTGTGCGGGCATATCTAACATTATCACATTTTTCTCTTGTATAATTGTCAATATCTTTGATATCAAGTTAGAAGATAGAAGAATAGATATCACTTTTATATGTTTGCACCACAACCTCAACTTTTGCAATTGGTATCAACAAAAATCTATGATGTATGGCTTCAAGTCTTCAACTTTGTGTTTATGACTGAAATTAGAAGGTAGAGTGGTCCATATTCCAATTATGGGATCACGTGACCAACAGGTGCAAACTTGCTGCAAATCACGTGCCTCATAATACAAAAATTAGATACTTTTTCTTGTTTGGTTTCAGTTAAAGACAGTAGAAGGAAATATCAAACTGAATCACAAGATTGTGAGGGGAATTGTGTCCACGTCAACAAAGAACAAATCCCACCGTCCTCTTTTCTTCAAATCAATTAAATTTGACAGCAATAGTTAAAGAACTGTGTAGAAACACAAGCCTGAAACAGATCAGCACCATATTTATTGAGGTTTCATCACATATAGTATGTGCTTTTCGTGCAACGACGCGGGTATAATGACATCATCAATATACACGTAGTAGACCGTCGAGGTTCAAAATATGTCGAACAAAATTGAATTTGTGTCTATACTCTATAGCAACGAGGATCAACTAACTCAATGTTCTAAGAGCTTTGATCCAGTCTATCTCGACTCGAAAATCACCTGGACCAGAGATGGCGCCTGGGATTCCCCCTTCTGCATTCAGCGAGAGAGACATTCCAACAACGCGAGATGGGTTCATCTCGAGCTCTGCGTCTATCACATTGCCTCGCCATGTTGGCAGGTATCGAGCAAGGGGGATCTGGCAGATAGAAAAACATAGTTCTTGATTAGTAAGAGAGTTCAGTTTTTGCTCGTGCGCAAGAATGGAAATGTTTCTCTTTCGTGTCTTCAATACTGAAAATTGAAAAAGACAATGGCCCCCCTTTTAATCATCTGTATAGTAGGCACTCGTATGACTGCCATGGCCACATTGTAAGTGTGTACGCGCAAGAGAGAGAGAGAGAGAGGCTTGCCTTGGCAATGTACCAGTTGTCCTTAGGCACATAAACAAACGCTTGCCACGAGTTATCTTCTTGTTGTCCCGGAGAATTCACCCAATTCTCTGTATAAATCTGCATCGAAGTTAGATTTATCCTCGATTAGCTTGTTCCCAGTTATATAAGCATCGTTAAAACTGCATACGATTGCACTCAACTCGCTTAAAGCATCAAAAAAGAAAATCTTCTTCGATGTGTCCAAAGTTCATAACAGGGTCAAATTACTCACAGTAGATATGTAGCATCGCCCGTCTCCTCTAACTTTTAGAGCCAATGTGTCATACCCATCCAGATCAATGAAGCCATCAAACTGCAAAACAAGTGAATGAAGCTAGTGGTATAGAAAACTTTATCCGCTCAAAGGACAATTCTATGGACAGCTTATTCATTCAAACTTCTGCACTATAACAATCATTGGTGAAAACGTAGATACAGCCAGAATACTTACCATTCCAATCCCTCGAAGAGTGAAACTTGTTAAAGGAACCATTTTAGAAAAGGAGAATATGAAGACATGCTATTGATCTCTATTTCTCGAGTATAGTTTACCATTACCTTCTTAGATCTCATTCCGCAGAATCCACTTCTACTTATATTCCACTTAGTACCTTCACTGACATCCAAGGAAAGGTTTCCAGAAAATACACCTGTGAGGTTTTAGTACCAACAAAGTGACTTTTGTGAAGGCAATCGTAAGTAGCTTTCATTAGTAGACAGTAAATAACACTATTTCTGTGACAATTATGATGAGCCGATCACATGAGAAAAGGGTTATGTTACTAACCAGTACCACTTGATCCATTTGTAGATTCTTTTATCTGCAACGATGCTGATGACAAACCTGAAAAAGTAATGTTTGTCGTTTATACAATGATATCTGCGATTTTCCTTCTTCATATTCTATCCTTTTCAATTTTCATCAAAATTCTTTTCATAAACAGTGCTTGCTTGGAACATTTATGATCGGACAGAGCCAACAAAACTATCATTTTTAATAGAGTATTCTGGAGAAACTGGTATCGCCTCACAACATGTACGCTAAAGTTACACAAAGCCAAGTAGAACACAAGGAAGAATTTATCAACTTTTTATATGAACATTGAAATTTCTCATACTGATACCATTGAATTCAGAATCTGCGTACAAATGCCATCGCTTTAGCTCCTCTTTTGAGTCAAACTTAAATATGTATCGTTCACTTGGAGGAAGCAAGTCCTCAGGTTTCCATAAAAGAGCTGCACGATTAAGGCAAACACAAAAGGGGGAAGGGGTTAGCGATTAAAATTAATTCTTCGTATACTAACAAATATTACGAGTACGAGCAACATATCACCTAAACATAATTCTCAACTTTTTTCTATCCTATTTCTCCTTAAAAACCCCATAATCAACCAAAGATTGTGTTTTCTAGATTTCTCTTTTCAAAGTATTAACAGTAATCATAGTTCCTCACAACAACTTAACATAAAACAAAAAAATTGATCCAAGCATATGTTTTTCATTAATACTCAAAGCTGCATAATTTGACATCCTCCTCAAAGCAACAAGAATTCACATGCCAAGTTCACATTAGATTCATCATGTTCCTAAATCAGCTTAGCAAACAGCTTTACAATGCTAATAATTAGGCAAAAAGAGGAGCTTCACCTAAACCACACCTCAAAGAAAAGGGAAATGCCTAACGCGGTTGCTGATGAAGAAGAGAAGGCAAGTGAAAATTTTACCTCTTTTAGTTGCATTAACGGAAGCTTGCCACAATCCACGAAACCTAGACATCTTCTCGATTAATTTATGGTGAACTCTGAAATCGAACATCAATTTAGTTTCACATAGTTTACGCATAACATATATTTGAGTGATCTGAGCTGCGAAAACCGAAGAAAAAAAGAATTGCCTGTAATCGAACTCGTAGGCAAGAAGAAGTTTTGATGATTTCTTCACACATTTTCAAAGCGTAGTTTCTAGCTTGACTGAGGAAATGAAATGGTGGAGAGGATCGGATAAAACGGCGCCGTTTACTGTGAACTTCATTAAAACACGTTTCTTTTATAAATTTTTGCGAATTTTATTGTTTAGACATCAAAAAGAGTAAACTTCATTCAAATTTACAAACTTTTGTACGCTTTGATTTTGTATACCAACTGCCAAAAAATTATATAAGTGAACTACATAGTAACTGATTTTTCACTTTCGCACGTAAATAGTACCTGATTTTTATTTTATATTATTTTTGATACTTATAAATCACATTTTTTTTATCTGATGCAATTTTCTTCCCAAAATACCCTTTAAACAAATATATTTTCCATTTATGTCATAGAAGGTATTTTGAACATACATAATATTAGTACCAAAAGTGATATTATAATATCTATTCTCATTATCCTCACTCTTTATAATACTATTATTATTAATCAATATTAATATTATTATTTTAATGTTATAAATTAATAATTAATTCATTCTTAATATCATTCAAATATATTTAAATATAATTATTGTTATAATTATATTTAATTATTATAATGATGTTATTGTTATTCTTATAATACTAAAAATTGATAGTAATGAATAAATAATTGTACTATAATTATATAAATTATGAATCACAAAATATTATATAATAATAATAATATTAATAATAATAATATTATTATTATTATACATTAAATTAGTAACTAATCAATATAGCCTTCATAAAAATTTATGTTGTGAATTGTATTCATAATGATATAAAATGTTGAATGTTTTTAATTATGTGTTTCAACCTTAAACTGAGTATAAAATAATTTAATAAAAAATATCTAATTAATTTAATCACTTTAAATAATTAATTTAATAAGGTATTTTATTTATATTATGAATGCAATTAGATGTTGTATAAAACACTAAAAAGAAAGAAAAAAAAGAAGAGAATAGAAAAAAGAAGGAAGAAAAAACATAAACTTAGGGAGAAAAAAAAGAAAGGAAGATAAAATATTAAAAAAATGAAGAAAAAAGAAAGATGAAGAAACTAAAGAAGAAAAAGAGAAATAAGAAAATGGAAAAAATAATCACATATTTTGCACTATTTAATTGAAATTTCTAAAAATATCCTCTATTAAAAAAATCACATGTTTGAAATTTCTAAAAATATCCTCTATTAAAAAAATCACATGTTTGTTACTCAGAGTCATATTTATCACAGAGTACTAAAAATGATATAATATAAACTAAATAGCAGGTACTACTTTTGTGTGAAAGTGAAAGATCAGGTACGATACATGCTATTTACGTAGTTCACTCAAATTATAAATACACAAATTTATATGTATCGCAATTGTTCATGGTTTAATAATACAGAAAAATCAAGAGTTTATAACTAAATACACAAATTTATATTTATCGCAATTGTCATGGTTTAATAATACAGAAAAATCAAGAGTTTATAACTAAATTCGTGGATAAATACTGTAAGAAAACGTGCTTACATTCCAACAGGTGTCGCATTTCCAGGCGTTTCTAGACTTTTCTTCAACAATTCTGGAAATTTCAATCTTCCAGCTTAAAATCTCACTCACTTCAGCTGCAGCAATCATCACCCCAATTTCGTTCAGGCATTACATCGAACACATCCAAATCTTCATAAAATCTTCGTTGAGCATACCGAATGAGCTCCGTCGTTGAAGCCATGACCGACCTGCTGAATTTCCCGGAGACACTCGAGAAGCTACTGCACTCCGCCTCGCGCCACGACGGCGGCGGCGGCCGCGGCGGCGTAGCCAATTTCCCGGCCGACATTCTCGACACGCCGAAGGAGTACGTCTTCTACTTGGACGTCCCCGGGCTATCGAAGTCGGACATTCAGGTACGAAATTCACCAGAAATTCAGCTCAATTGCTCGATTGAAACCAAAAATAATTAGGCATTTGTGAAATTGATGCGAATTAGGTCGCTTGAGCCGAAGTAATTTATGAAATCGGTGCGGAATTCATGAAATTCACCAGAAATTCAGCTCAATTGGTCGATTGAAACGAAAAAAAAAATTAGGCATTTATGAAATTGATGCGAAATTTATGAAATTGGTGCGGAATTGGTGCAGGTGACGGTGGAGGAGGAGAACACGCTGGTGATAAAGAGCAACGGGAAGAGGAAGAGGGAGGAAGGGGAGGAGGAGGGTTGCAAGTATATACGGCTGGAGAGGAGGCCGCCGCAGAAGCTTACGAGGAAATTCCGGCTGCCGGATAACTGCAACGTGTCGGCGATCAGTGCGAAGTGCGAGAACGGAGTGCTGACGGTGGTGGTGGAGAAGCTGCCGCCGCCGCCGAAATCGAAGTCGATCGAGGTCGCCATCTCTTGAGATGGCGTTGTAGCTTTTGTGTGTGGGTTTTATGGTTTTAAGTGTGGGTTTATGGTTAAAATGTAGAATGTGATTTTGTATTTTGTGTGTGATTATGGGAATTTACGGTTTTAGGCTTCGGGATTAAGTAGTAAATCCACCGTTAAATGTGAATTGTAGTTCTGTTTTTTTATTTCTAGTTTGTTGCTCATTCCGATTTTATGATTATTCGATTTCTCTTTATATATTGGATTTTAACGTTTTTGGAGAAATATACAAACAAAAAATTTCAATTTATGAGAAAATTATGTATTCAATTTTCCAATACTTATTACTATATAAATTAAAATAAAAAGTGATAAGTACTCCTTACTCATTTTATTTGTATAATAGTATAAAATTTTAATGTTCACAATAATTTATAAAATTAAGGGTTTTTTTGCCAAAACCTTTCTCCGAATTCCGGTTTTTCCCATGAACTATGAGATTTGTTTTTAAAACCACGAACTTTCATTTCGTTAGGATTTTCCTCCGGCGGGTCAACGACGAAACCCGGGTTGTCTACATGTCAATTTTAATCCTATTTGTCACTAAATTGATTAATTGGATCTTATTTGGCACAATAATACATACAGTCACAATTATTATATAACAACTGACAACTTTTGAATAAACAAAACACAATTTTAACATTTTGAATTATGCTATTCAGGTTGAAAATATGCTATTCTGGTCGGTTGGGAAAATCCTAACGAAACGAAAGTTCGTGGTTTTAAAAACAAATCTCATAGTTCATGGAAAAAACCAGAATTCGGGGAAAAGTTTTGATTTAAAAAGCCAAAAACCCTAAAATTAATTATGTCAATAATCATTTTGAAGTTATCAAAATGTATTATATGTATTAAATAATATTGATAGCAAAATAAAATAAATATTCAAATCATGTAGTAACTGATTTAAAGTAGCATTTCTAAATCAAATTATAATCCGTCCAAAAAAATGTGGCCGAACTAACAAAAATTTTGGCACATAAAAAGATTGATCTTCATAAATTGGGGAGAAGCATAGAGTCCCAACAAAATTCCCCTAAAACAAGATTTATAGGTTTATAACTAAAACAACAGGAATGAGCACATTTTCCGAAGTTATGACAAAATTTACTAACCATCTCTCAAATAGGCAGAAGAAGCTTCTGCTTCTGTATGCACGGCCGCACCGTGCATCCTTCCGGAACACATCGGAGAATCGCCGTCGCCGGAGTTCTGCATTAACTTGCACAAGCAGAGCTGCGACTAAGATAGTTTTCTCTTCTTTTTATCCTTCTTCGACTTGTGCTTCTTCTCTTTGGGTGCATTCGGTTCAAGACTTTCTTCCTCCATCAAATGTTCATACTCTTCAAGGCTGGCGAAAGGGGAAGCTCCAGGACCTTTACTCGATTTCCGCTTCTTCGTCTTCGTCTTCGTCTTCATCTTCTTCCCTTGTTCGAAGCCCTCGTCAAGGTCGCTGTCGTCGCCAAAACCGCCTTCGCCAAGCGCTGCCTCATCTTCGTCGAAGTCGCTGCCGTCTTCTGCTTGTCCTTCCATGATATCATCATCATCACTGTCCTCGTCCAAACTGGCTCCGCCTTCGTCGGATACTTCGTCGTCTGTGGGGATGTCGATTTCTCCGTCGCTACCCTCGGCTATCAAGTCTTCATCGTCTTCATTGTCGAGATCGTCATAGTCATGATCGCTGTCTGCCTCTGAGCGGTTGGAAGCGTCCAACACGTTTTCGATCTCTTCGTTGTCGCTTTCGTCCTCGTCACCGGCAACGGCGTAGATCTCCTCAGCAGCCTCGTCCTCAGCTGTCTTCTTCTTTTTCATCTTCTTCTTGAGTTTCTTGGAGGAGTCCTTTTTGTTCATGTAAAACTTGTGGAAAACTACATCCTCAGGTGGCACGTCGGCCTCGGCCAACGACAGGATCTCTGGCCCTATCAGCTGATGGTTCATGTCAATCTGCAAGAAGATGGACGGAAGTTGAAGATCACTCACGGCTAAGTGAGATTGAGCAAAATCGGGAACATGTGGATGCGAACAAACCTTCTTGGCAGGTTCAATGTCGGAGGCGCCATGCCACGTGTTCTGCTTAGGCTTCTTCTCCATGAACTTGTCCAGGAATGCGCCAAGGGAGAGGTCACTGATGGGGTTACCATTGTACACAATGTTCACTCCAGAGAGAAGAGTTTTGGCCATTGCAGCAACGGAAGGGTGCCCGTGTGAAGCAAAAACTGTCAGCTCCCGCCAGGCGGCCCGATCTGCATTGCTGTTGGCGACGAGAGTTAGCAAGCATCAAAACAAGAACGGATTATACGTCGGAATATGCTGATAAAACATTTACAAGAGCCAGAATTACCAATAAGCAGGTTCTCTGTGCCGCGGGTCGTAACCTCCGGGTGGTGGGGTGGGAGCTTGATTACTGCACACTTCAAGGTCACCAGTCGACTTCAACTTCGATTTCACAGCTTTTTTGAAACCACCTCCCCCGAATAAATCATCTGCTTCATTTTGGCCATCCTCATCGGAATCAGAGGTTGCACCTTCAAGAAGTGATTCCTCGCTATCATCATCAGATGCGTGACTGGTTTCAGCTACTTGGCCCTTCTTGTTGCTATTATCAGGAATTGCCTGATCGCCGTCATTTTCAGTAATATCTTCGAAATGCTCGAGATCATCATCAGCATCAACAACCTCATTCTGGAGCACCATATTCCTAAAGATAAAATAAGTTACAGTTTCAACCTTCAACAGTCTGTACACCTTTACTATAACGAAGGTTATTTTGTAGAAGAAAACGATGTACCATAGAGGAGGACGGGCTTTCAGAACTTCAGAAAGCAAAAATAGACATCCACAAGCATACTGAGGCGGCAGCTGTAGGGCAACCTGTTACAGAGAAGCTGTTAATAAAGCATAACATATTTTGTTGTCCCCAAGTACTAGAGTTTCAGTATCTGACAAATAAAATCTGACTGCAGACGTTCCTAAGCAGCAATAATATAATAATATCATATTTTAATGCTGGCAAGCATCGATTTAATACAAACCTGCAACAGACGCTTTGAGAATGCACATACACGCTTTATATTAACATCATTCTTCATTGCCCTCAATAGAAGTGCAATAAACATTTCTTCCTGCCATTGTAGAATAAAACACGATTAAACATCTCATTAAATGGAAGAAAAAATAGTCTTTTACCAAATCAGAAGAAGCACTAAATAATGCAATCATTCAAATAGTAGATAATATTATTTTATTGACCTTGGAAGAATTCATTGCAGCTGGAAGCAGCAATTTTGAGTACAAGGCACGATAAAACCGGTCACTGACAATTTGATTTTTGGATGAGATTTTGTCAAGAAGCATGAGTGCTTGGACACCCACATTGAAATTCTTAGAATGAACCTGGTCAGAGAGCACATACTTCCCGGTGTAAGATATCTTCGATATAGACCATATATCAATAACTACAGGGAATTCTTGGCATTAAAAGACCTACCAGCTGGAACAACAGTGGCGTCTGGACCTCTATAACATCATCAGCTTCATCAGTTGACACAAATGGGAAAGCTCGATTAACACCCTGCATCAGAAGAAAGGGTAGCTTTCAAATCAGCTATTTGTGAAGTCTTTATCATACTGGATATAACAAGATTAAGTAGTTTTGGTTGAGTATGAATAGCAGCATTGCAAAAAAAGGGTATCAGATATTTCCCGTTTATGATGTTACTAGAAAAGAAAAGAAAAGGAGAGACCATTTTTACTGACCGTTAATAGAGCCGATAATAACCGTGAATCCATTTCAATATGTGACTCTGATAAGGCTTTTGATTTGCCCTCTTTCGAAGAACTTGAATTTTTTTTGTCCTTCTCCTCTGATTGTGCTGTTGAAGCCTCTGATATCAAAAGCTAAAGAAGTAAAAGATGTAATTAAACTCCTTCACAGGATCAAAGAGAGCATACAAATTGGACTGTATAGAAGGGTAAGTATTAAAACTCCAGATCCCACCTTGAAAAGGGCAAAATATATATCAATCAACCGCTTTGCTGCTTTAGGCCCATCCCCTTTGTGACTCAAACGAATTTGAGTCAAGAAGTTCACCTGTTCATCCACAGAAGAATGAGGTTCAATATACTCTTAACCAGATAAAAAAAAATCAGTTGAGTTTAAAACAGGAAAATAATGAGGAAATCTAACTAAAACCATACAGCATGGTACTTGGAGCGTAATCCAAGACGAGGTCGAAAAAGGAAAGTGTCCACTTCATCTATTACCACTGCCTGTAAAAACAAATTTTGATTTCTTCAATTTCTTCTTGCATAAGTATGATGGGGAAGGCATGAACCATGTAATCCAAAATATTAGCATAAGGTGCAAATATGAAAAACCACCTTCATATTTGGATGCTCAGATAAAAGATTCGCCAAGTGATAATCAGCATTTGACGCAACTTTGTTTTCAGGATCTCCAAGCTGCCAGGGAATCAAGAATTAGAATAACATAGTCGTTGATTGTTAATTTGTCCACCATACTATTTACAAAAATTGATTCTAGAAGTACCTTATTGACCAGTGCAGATAGCAATTTGCGCTCTTGTTCTGATTTGTTCTTCAGCAACGTATATATAATCTGAAACATTGGATCAAACATGAATACAAGTGCTTCTGTTTCTTTCTTATATGAACCAGTTACACCACATAATCCACTGGCTCTGTTTCATATTGTAAAATTACCAGTCATTAACTGATTTGCAAGAAAAAGGATAGACTGCGCCACACAAGCAAAGGTGATCCACTTACCTTTAGTGCCATGCTTTTGAGCCTAACTATCACATCCAGGGAAGCTTCCTGAAGAGCGGAAACAAATTGTTCATACCTGCAAATTAAACAATATCCATCATGTTCGATGGACAGTGATTCTATACTCAATCTTATCATATTGCACGAAACTATCATATTTAAAAAGTGACAAAATCAGCTAGAATCTAAAAATGAGAAAAAATGTAACAAGAGATACCTCTCCTTCAAAGATTGCTCCCAATACCAAAAGAGTAACAGAGAATAACCATCTTTGGTATCGGAGAGGTGATTTAGAGGCTTCTGAGAGAGTGTTTTCAGTTTCCGATCAGGTAACAGACTGAAAAAGGAATTTAACCAAGATCAGTTTCCCTTCAAAACTGGAATGCAGCCATAACCAATCAACACTGACAAACTCACTTGTTATGTTAAGTCACAAAATAAGTTAGTTTAGCATATATAGAAGACAGCATACAAGTAAGGAAACTGGAAGAGGCTAGTTTTTGCACAACTATTTATTGTGATTTTCAGCAACATCCACTTGACCAGAAATAAACTGGAAAATTTATTCTGTCGAACAAGTAAGGGGAACAAAGAAACTAGGAGAACTCACATAAGAAACATTTCTTTCAGTGCTTCAAAGGCTGTGAATGCATGTCGTTTCCCAACTTTTGAAGTCACCATTCCTGCATATTACAATTCTCACAATGTTAGCTTATAAAGCAGCTAGAGACTCTAAATAGATAAAATTTCAATTTAGGCTATCAATACTTTCACTTCACAACACATCTACTCTCTAGCATTCCCCAACATAGCTGAAGTCAACTAATCCCAGATTGCTACGACAACTTGTCTTTCTCGCGCTAGCATCACTCTTGGAGCTATTCAGCTCAAATTGGCCAAGATGAAGCCGTGATCGATGTGACTTATATAGCTTGACAACCCAAAACATAAATCATCAAAGAACACAAAAACCATCTTGAGTCCAAACATAGCAATATCCCAAGAACTAAAACCAGATCAACCAATGTGCATAAGTAAGATGTGTGTAGGTTGTAACTCAGAAGAAAAAAAGCTAAAAATAATTCACTAATAAGCTCATTACCCAAAAGAGTGTCAACTGCCCTCAGATTGGCAACTGCATTATCCCCAATCAAAACAGACAGCGCGGAAACCTTATCAGCGGCCGTCCCTGACCTCTGTGTTGCAAAAAGCATCTTAATATCTCCATGTTGTCCTCGCGACGTCATATATTCCTGGGCGTACTGAGCCAATAATCGCTCCCCCAATTCCCTCTTCTTCTCCACCAATCCCTTCCACTCCTCCGCATCCTTGAACTCGATTTTCTTATCATTCCCGATCAATTTCTCCTCCAGCTCCGCCAAGTCGCTGTGCCACACTCCCGCCAAGCTCGATTTCACCAGCGGAAGCTTCGGGAGATTCTTAAACTTACTATCAACAGCATTCTCCTCCGGCAAATTACTGCTCATGAAATCGACCTTCTCGTTTTGAACTGGTCTAGGATTGTTGAACCTACCACCGGCATGATTTCCCTGTGAATTATTGCTCCTGAAATCGCGCTTCTGGTTCTGAGCTGGTTTGGGATATTGCTTGGGGTTCGGTTTAGGATTGCCGAACTTACTGTTAACATGTTTTTCCTGCGAATTGCTGTTCCTGAAATCGCGCTTCTGGTTTTGAGCTGGCTTAGGATGCTGCTTGGGGTTCGCTTTAGGGCTTTTGGCTGCGGATTTTGGCGATTGAGAGGCGGCTTTGAAGGAGCCGGTTTTGCGGAAATCAGAGTCGTTGAAGCCGGAGGAGGGGGCGGAGGAGGAAAATCCGAGGGTGGAGGCGAAGGCGGCTACGTCGGAGTTGAGGTCGACGGCGGCGTCCCTTGGGGGTTTGTTCTTTTTCACGGCGACCATTTTCGGGTGGATTGGAGTAGTGAAGCTGCAGCGAAGAAGAAGAGGGTTTTAAGGCCCAAGGGTTTTGGACCTTTTTACGACGTCGTTTAGGGAAGGCTGATTTGTAGTTGTAGAAATTTGAATGGACCGATTGAAGAAGCCCACGTTCCATTTTATGTGTTGGTTTACTCATAAATCGAAATTAATCTTAATCACTTCAAATCAAATAATATTAAATCGATTTAATCTTGAGTCAATTCAATTTCAAATAATCTCGAATTCAACTTTAGAACAATTAATTTCAAAAATACATCGACAAAAATTCAATCTTGGATCATTGGATCAATTCCATTTAAAACCATGCATCAATCAAAATTTAACACTAATAAATTATACAAACAAAACAAAAAACAAAAAGGGTGCATACAATGATGAAATAAATTGATAACAACGTATGTACACAGAAGATAAAATACAGAATTCCCAACGACAGATGAAAAGTAAACTTACTATTTACAAATCCAAGGCTAAAAAAAGAGAGAAAAGAAAAAAGGATTGTAGTGTTCAAACTATCTGTACTTTCTCCTCAAGAAATGAATAATTTACTACACCAGTAAAATTAGTTGGTTGCAAATGTACAATTTTCAGAATATATCTCTGTACCAAAATTTCTCCATCCATTTTTATTGCTAAGTTTTTTTCCACCATTTATTTCTCTATTCACATCCTTTGGATGGATTCATCAAGTCAAATTATGGCGCCAATGTTACTGCCTGTTTTTGGGGATGAACGAATGTCTTAAGGAAAGAGCACGTTGCCGTTGATGACCCAATGCACGAAACTGTCAGAGAATCCGGTGAGGTCGACTGAGCTGCTGGCAGAGCCACATTCGAGGTTTCCGCTGACCAGTTCCTTTCCCTGTAAGCACATAGATGAGGTGACTGAACTTCGTGTTTAAGACACAACTATATCCGAATTTAGGCTGTAGATTGAAAAGTGTGTTGAAAGTAAACTGACCTTCAAGCTTGATCCAGATTGATGGCATGGGGTTGATTCCATTTTAATTTCACCCGAAGACATTCCAACGTTTGGGGAAGCAATTAGCAATGATCTGTAATGAGGAAGGTACAGTTAGCAACGAACAAGCAATTTGCACAATCCATGTTGAAGAAGAAGATCGTCAACATGAACCTCAGATTTCTGGTTTCTGGGAAATAATGGTTTACCTTTCATAAGTTTCCTCTTCACAGGAGTTCCCGGATGAAGATAGGCAATCCACATCAAGAAAGTTTGAACAGTTGATTAGATCTCTGCGGTCAACAAAGTATGTACTCTCGTTTTCAAGAGCCTGCTCTTGTTGCGCATCAAGGAACAGCTGTTTACGTGACATCGAGGGAGTATACCTAAAAATTGAAGCCAATGATGTCAAGACATCGTGCAACCAATACAAGATTTAACTTGGACCTAGAAAAGGTTTTATGTGTGCAATGCGCCATTTACTTCTGCAAATGTAAAAACTCATACCGGGAATAAGTTATAGCAGTTTCACAAGTTGAAAATTCTGGAGTCGATTCTGAAAGACACACGCCACAGTCTTGAACCTCCATAGCTAATGGCCTTTGAGAACTATTCATCTGAAGGACTTTCTCCTCAACATTGGCTGAGTTGTCACAGAGAATGTTCCCATCAGAAAACGATCTTTTGATCATTGACCTGCAAACTCATTTGGCATTAGCAACGCAACGCAAAGCACAACAGCAAAATACTTGCAGTGTTCCCAATTACAAACAGATTTCTAGCGACAAGTATTCAGGGCTAAAAAAGTTTTGTTTGCTTTTTAAATAAACCCATAATCATAGTATGAACAAAATGTATAATTCGCATATTGTGTATCTGACATGAGTGGTAACATGGTAGGTGCAGGTATGTTTTGTAAATACCTAGCATTTTCTGCTGCAAATTCAGAGCCACGCTTTCCAATACTGTAATGTTGATCAGAATCAAGCTCCCAAAGAGCCGGTTTACCCTGCTGTGGCTGAAAATGACCTAAGAACCTGCTCAAAAAAAAATTAAGCGTGTATAATAAAATATTAATCACATCGGAACCTAAAATGATATGCTTAAGGCAGGACCAATTGGCTTACACATTTATGGCGTCTTGTTTCTCAGCATCCATGTACGCATTACTGTAAAAACGCTGAAGAGTTCTCAAAAACTCTTGGGACTGTGTTGCTGCTTTCCACTGACCTCTTCTCTCCGAGAAGATCTGTTCATTGTAGCACATATTAGGTCATCAAGAAGAAGAAAGAAGAGCGGATTATTGAAGTTTACGATGTTTATCTCAGCAAGAAAAAACAAGATGAGAATTGGGTTTAAGGTGTTGCAGAGTAACGAAATTTATAAAACCTCTCATGGTCAAAATATACCTTATTGTGTGCTGCAGATCCACCATACTGTAGAGCAAGAGTGTCGCCCATAGCTTCATAAATCTTCATTAAATCATCTGCCAAAGAGGAGTCTAAACCAATACTAGGACTATTGATATACCCTAATGCATGCAACTGATGACCAAGAGCAACAAGCCCATACACGTATTGGGCAACATTTGTCCGGTCCAAACAATCTATGCAATTTGTTCTTAATACCCCTTTCTGAAACAAGGGCGACTTTACAACATGACAATCATTCACATCAGAGCCAATTCCATCTTCAGCATTCATATCATGCCCATCTTCATTCATAAGGAAAAGGTCTTCATCGGGGCAATCATCATTGCAATCACTACTGCAGGGGAGTTGGCTGCAGAAGAGTCGATCGGTTATCATATCGTGTAACAGAAAGAAGGATTATAATCATAACTAACTTACAACAGAAGTAATATTAGTACACAACAAACATAGTGACCCAGAAATTTAGGTAAAACTAACTATCTATCTAGTAAAATGCATTTAACAGTTGGCTTGCCACAATATCAGTAATTAATCAAATCCCTCACCTTGATACTGGAGGTAATTCACAATAGAAGAAGCCAGTTAAGTCCAACGCGTTAGCTGCTACTTTGACTAAATATGCCAGCACACATGCCGCTTTGCTGTAGAGCAGACAGAGAGATCTTAAGGTTACAATATTCAAGAGTGAAAGTAAACAGGAAAAAAAAAAGCAAAGGGAAGGGAAGGAAAGAAATTTGAATATATACTTTCTAGAGTGTTTACTCAAATCCCAATGAAGGAACTTCAAGCGATTTTCATGCGCGAGATCTTTATTGATGACTTCGATAGCATGAGCAAACTCTGCACGCAGAATAGACTCCCGTGGCTTCTTCTCACGAGTCTGGGAATTGAAAAATGGAGTTTTAAAGAAATGTGACACAGTAACTATCTGGAGAATGTAGATGGTGATTCTGCCACTTTAGCAGTATTGGCCCAACAGCCAATGCTAAAGTTTACCTTAATCAAGTTTAGAATAATGATAGGATTGCCATATCTCTTAGCTAGATTCTCAAAATGAAGCTTAGTGGCTTGATATGCATCATCCTTCTTCGATACTGCACAAAGGTATGGTTAGAATAGTGTCTAAAAAGCACTGAAGTGTGGATAAATTATTTTAAATAATCGCCATACATATGATGTCTGGTTTAATATTCAATCTAGAAGTTTCTTGTGACCAAAAGAGTGGTATTGAACCCCGATTTTGCACAACAGAAGATATTTGTCTTGGTCTTCCAACCACATCCTCAAGCACTATTTGTTCGGTCTCAACATCATTTGCTACACGACCCTTTTCATTAACCCCACGTTTTAAGTATCTGCATCAGAGACACAAGGACTGGATTTTATTACAAAATATTCACGTAGTTGAATACAGACCTAATTCACAATGCATTATGGAAAAATCAAACTTGTATTATAGAAAAATGGATTGAGATCATGGACATAGCAAAAGAAATAATTTTTATTAACAATCATAGAAGAAACAAAAACTAATTAATGAGGCTAGAATTTTAAGGACCTGGTGCCAGCATAGTGACGCGATCGTCTAGCAATAAGAATTAAACTGAAATCGTGGCCAGATACTGAGAGCTTA
Organism: Salvia hispanica; assembly: GCF_023119035.1. Lineage (NCBI taxonomy): Eukaryota > Viridiplantae > Streptophyta > Magnoliopsida > Lamiales > Lamiaceae > Salvia > Salvia hispanica. The sequence goes on along the minus strand of NC_062966.1, from coordinate 704,573 downwards.
ACCTGTTAAAGATTCAAAGTTAAAAATCAAGTCATGATAATAAAATATGAAGATACTCAAATATAAGAGATAGTGAGTATTCAATAAAACATGAATTTCACAAAACATAAACTGCTTATATCATAGAGATCAGAACAACTAAATCATAAGAGCAGCATCCCTATAACAAATGAGGACAACAGAAACGATGGGCTGACTTCTTATGAATATAATTACCTGTTTAAAGAATCCATAAACCAATGCTACTGTCCAAACAGAATTCCTCAGCTGATTTCGAATACCACGAGTTAAGAATTCATTCCAGACGAACATTGTCTCATAGAGGGATAATCCTGTTTCATGCTTGCTTAGATTCCTTTGAAGACTAAGCATAACATGGTAGGAGTAGCTAAAAAAGAAGTCCTTGGTGAGATCCACATTGCGTAAGAGCTTCTTGTATCTATTTATCAACAAAAGAGAAGGCACGACAAAACAAGTCAATAGAAGTCCATTTCAAAAGTAAGATATAAGAGAACAATTCTTAAAAACATAAAAAACTAAAGGCAAGAAATGTCCCCCTGAACTCTGATGATACCTTCGTCATTCAACAAGTTAAATTAATACCACAACACCAATGTGGATTGTCCTGCACATTAACTGGGAAAAACTGGCAACGGGCACTAAGAACAATTTAACTACGGCAGATACACTAAGAACTGTGCTTAAGATGATCTCTAAAAGGACTATCAATTATAGAAAAAAAATAACACCCAAATGCTATACTGCCGTAAACAATTAGCATCGTACGACAGCCTGTAGAGAAGGGTGCATTGATGATATATTAATGAGATCGCCTCGAAAATGTAGATCCGGCAGAAGACACTTCAATATAATATAATATAATAATATAATAAAGGTAAAGCATTAAATAGCTTAACAACAACTACATTAACAATTAACAATAAATAACAAGCGACATAAACATAACACGCATATTCAATCTTATAGTTTTGTCCTCTCGAAACATAGCAACTTTTTACATATGAATTGGCAAAAGACCTGTTCTCGCTTTTAGAATAAGCCATATTTGAGTTGGCAGAACAATAAGGTACTGGGATCATCTCGCTCTTGGCAACGGAATATACTGCATGACCACAAATTGTGCCAATCTTCTTTCTTTTAGTGATAATGATCATGTAATAAGGTCCCAAAAATTTTATGAATCCTGTAACCACGAGAAGAACCACAAGAAAGTCAGATGAAAAATATATCCTTTTTTAACCGATTCACACAACCAACTTGTTGAGTGGTAATAACAAAGATAACATACCAACAATTCCATAGCATGTGGTGACAAATTTTAGCCCGCCCGTAGACTTGTTTCCATCAGCAATTCTTTGCAGAAGCTCGGATTGTTCATCCTGAGAGTACAGTGTCGAATCTTCAACAACAGTAAGCTCGGTTTGATCTGATCTGCTTATCTTCAAGACTTTCCAGTACTTTTTCCTTCTCTCAAATCCAAACATATAGAAGTTCTAGAGCAGCAAGAGAAAATGAGTTAGCTGATTGTGTAAGCAGAGGACAAACATAGACTCATGTCATCAATTCAGTCATATATGTTCATACAACCAACTCCAAAACAGAAAGAATGTAAATGCCTTTACTATAGAACTCCGAAAGTGAATACGATTTACAATGATGCATAAAAAGAGCAAAATATAAAATCAAGCCAAATTAATAGCAAGCTCTAGCAGCTTACAGGAATCACGATCACGTTTCAATGGATTGAAATCAGATGCCAACGTCAATAACAGTTCTGTCCCTTACGATTAAAGCAAATACACAATCCACAAACTTAACGCACCAATCAAAACACAGCAACTTACTCCCCAAATTCAAACCACATATAGCAGAAGATATCATCACAACAACAATAATTCACTTCCAAACAAGCAAACAGCAACGAGATCAGATATTTATACCGAGCGAGTTTCATAGAGCATGAATTTCTGAAACTTGCCACCGCCGCCGCCGCTAACGTCATCAAACCTCGCCTCCACATTCAAAGGAGCCTTCGCTTCATTCTCCAAAGTCATGCTTCCAATTCCCCGAGCCTCGAGCTCGGGCTTCGCAAATCCAACTATCGCATACAAATTCCCCAAGCAAAAGCTGCAAGTCAACTCCGCTCCACAAACCCTACCTTCATCAAACAACTCAGCTTACAAAAACACGCATCCGAAATCCAAATTACAACTCTATTACTCACCAGCAACTATCAAACTACAATGAGACTCGATTTTCAGCTAAAATTTTTCAAAAAAATCGGAAACAACAGAGAATACGCGAGCGAGGCTGCAGATTGAGAAGGCTGGGGTTGAAATAAGGCGCAGATCGAGAGAGAAGATTTAGAAGCAAAGCTCCGGCGACTGCGTCCACAAAAAATTGGCGTGAAGAGAGAATAAGGAATATACTACTAATAATTTTCTATTTTTATGCATTTAATCTGTAGCTGTGTAATTATTGGCTGTCTTCGTTTTCAAAATATAATTATCCAGCTTATTTCATGAAGCATTTTGTCAATTTAATTATTCACATCCTATCTATATTGATTAAATAAACATATGACTCAAACACATACTATTTGACTTATTAAATGGAAATAAAACGTTTGACAAAAAATTGTTAACGTTTCTGAATTTTAGGTAAATTTTGGTTCTAAAAATCATAAAATTCAATATTGTTCACGCTGCTGCGGCTGAAAATAAATTTGATCAAATTTTAGTTCGTAGCCATGAAGTTTGATTAAAAAAACCACAAATTTATACATGTCGAGCTGATTTTTTGTCGTGTAATAATTATGAATATTGTCGATATTTTTCAAACAAAACTTTTAATTGCGGAACAATACAAAATTTGATCCAATTACATTATTTTCCCATCAGTTCATTAGGATAAAAAGGAGTATTTCTATTAATATTGAGACATTATTATTATAGTATGTGAAATTTTTTATTCATTGAAAAAGGATTTAAATGTCCCAAGCATATTCTTTTGATTTAAAAATGAAGAAAAACATAAAATTGAGTGTCGTTTTAGAATTTGAGTGTTGTTTATTTATTTTAAGACGATATTATGAAAAATCATTTTTAGACTTGTGATCGTCTTTACTTACACGCATAATGTTCATTGACTATATATATGTTATGCTTTGTGTAACTCTTCTAAGTTTCGCCAAAAGTTTTTTTAATTATTAGTGATTTTTCATATTTCAAAAACTGCACTTAATTAATAGTAAATTGGAATAACTATAAATCACGTGATATTAAAGTAACTAAATTCATTAATTTTTTTGGTAAAGAAATTCATTGATTTTAATGGTTCTTGATTGGCTAACCGAATTCGTTTGTTAGACTAATGATTATTATTATCGTGATATGTTTCTCTTTAATTTTGGTCAAATTAAGTAACCTCACTTCATAATTTTCTATTTTTTGTTTAAAATTTTGATAATAATTTCAACAACATTTAGGAGAAAAAAGATGCAAATTTTAACTACATTATGCTACTAGTACTATTTTTATTACATTTCATTTTCGTGGAATATTATGCATACAATATTTATTCGTTATTATAATAATGGTTAAGAACGACTTTTAATATAAAATACTACACAAATAAAATGATGTGGTAATATTCCAGCTGTTTACAGCATATGCTGAAATATTCGGTGGCTTTATATTATTTTTATTTTCTGGCATTTTCCTATAACCGCTTCAATTTTACCATAAATTTATGAAGTTATATTTGCATCATATTTTGCTACATAATCCTTTATTCCTTTAGATGGATATTACCGAAGCCCAGGTGATATATTATCATAACAAACCGTAATTTCTAAAATGTTCTATTTAATTAAAAATATTATTAATGTTATTAGTTTTAATATACTTATTAATTATGTCAAAATTTATAATAACATTAACTTTGCTCATCCCTAATCATATCCCCTGAAAAAAGCATTAAAGCAATTTCAACGAAATCATGAAATGTTATATATTATAAGTATTGAGTATTAACTGTGTCAAAATTTATGATAACTTGGCCCATCATTATTTCACTTCCCTAAAAAAGCATTTAAGCAAATATTCAACGAAATGAAGAAACGTCACGTTGATTCTTAATTAAATGTACCTAATTCTCAGAGAAATGGAAAATTGACCAATAATATATAGTATTGTGGGCCTATCGATATATATTCATCAATTTCATAGTAGTATAGCATAAAATATTAAAAAAAATATATTCTCCGGTTCTTATCAATATTCCTTCTTATCAACAAATTTCTTATACTTATCAAACTCTACGCCGACAAAGAAAATGAATACTATAACTCAAAAATTATAATGATCCAATTAGTCAAATACGAGTAATTAAATGAAGTGTCGTACTATCCACAAATATTTTCCTAGTATATGTAGAGTCCACACATTTACTTGAAATTATAATTCTCATTTCCCACATAAAGTACATGTTATATAATGACCAAAATACTAATTTAATTGAAATTCAATTATAGACTACCTTTTGGCTATTTATGGAAGCATACCTCATAAATTACAATCCAATTAAATGTATTTTTTGTCTCTATATTACTACTCATTCTTTTGGCTATTTATGTAAAAATTATTTCAAACCTCTAAACATTATCATTTCGATAAAATCATCACAGTATTGATAATAAAAATATTTGGTACTCCTACTCAAACATTTACATTAAAATATTTGTATAATTCATTAAAATTATTAATTTTTATAAAAATTTATAGAGATGACAGCTTTGCCACGTGTTTGATACGTGCTCTCACGCTCAATCATCGGCCGCAAAATTTTAAACCTTATCATTATTATTCTACGTTTTAACAAATTGGCCCCTCAATTATATATATTCTTCGCAAACTCCCCTTATCTTTCAAAAATAGGTAACATTTATTGTTTGAACAATTTTAGTTTTGTGACAGTAAACATGGGAAAATATTATTTCTCGTTTATTTGAATTCAGGTTGGATGGATTTAATCTTTAAATTCATGTTATATTTCACAATATCCATGAACTGCATGGGAAATAATATTAATATTAAAAAATGACAAAAATTGCCAAGTATTTGTTGCATTCGAAAAAAATATAGGAGTATAAACTAAAAAATTGTAATGTGTGTATATAGTTACATATATTTATCAAAATATTAAACCTATGTTATTGATAAAACGACAAAGTTAAGGTTAGGTAAAGCTTAATAAGTAGATGACCACAAATATGAACTTTGTGCAAGGTCATTAAGATAATCTCAAGCATATGCTTGTTGTCACTTTAATAGCAATAATTTGATAGCAACCCCTCTTAATATTATAAGTATATAAATGATGTGGCCTTAAAAAAATGTACACGTAAATCATGTGGTTGCTATTGCTTTTTCATGCTTGACCTTTTTTTAATACACGTCGATCCATTTGAGAAGAAAATATATCAAATGTTTGATTTTAGGTCATATTTGAGAAATTATATTGGATGAAAATATTATATATACTATATGATTTTACATGTTAATATTATTGAGGCGAGACTAGAATATGTAATCGCCGAGGCAAACAAATTTGTCACTAACTTCGAACGTGTATACTTGTAATATTTAAAAAAGTAAGTAGTGATTAATTTATAGACTTTATACCCTTTTTCGAAAAAATTGAAAACTTATTTCATCCACAAATTATGTGTAAACTTTTCGAAAGGTTATGGATTCCTTGTGTGTATCAAAGTACAGAACCATATTGGAAAAATAAATCACTAAATATGGATTGCATATTGTTAAACATACATTTAATTATATGTGTATGTTTATAACTACTTATATCTTTTAATATATTTCTTGTTGTCATTAAATAACTTTATTAATATTGACAAATTAAAATCACTATAGTTTTTTTTATCATACTATAAACAATTACACGGGATAGTTTCATGAAAGAGATTAAGAGAATACATCAATTGCCAAAATCAAAATGTAATTTTCAGTGGCTTTAAATATATGAATATGGCCTTTGTGAAATTAAAAGTGTGGTTGTGGTTTTATAGCCCGTGAAAATCATGGGTTTGCTTAGGTTGGCCATTGATGACTATTAGGGTCGTAATCGGGTCGGTATATGATAACGATGAGACGGGAAAATGGAATGGGACTCGTAGAGATACGGCCAACACAAACACAATTAATACAGGCGTATACACGATACAAATGCTTAATATATAATTATTTTTTAAAATTAAGATTTTTCACAGTTTAGTATCTCAAAATTAACAAAGGAAGAACTTAAGAAAGCTTTCCTAATCTATTTATTATAATCTCTTCCAAGTTCAAAGTGAAAAAAAATCGATATAGTCAATAATAGTATATTACTTGTTAGAATAAAAATAGCTAAAAAAATTGTTTTTATGTATTATTCCTATTTCATTTGGGCAAACTTTGCTTTCAAGTGTGTTAGTATAAATATTGGAAAATTTTGTTGGGCCTTAAAATGGGCTTTTTTCATATTAGTCCATTAACTTAACCGGATCTGGTATCCGGACTTTGGACCCGACCCATTTACCGGCATATCTACCTCTGCATTTCTTCTCCAAACAATTGTGCAATGCCCGCGATCTACTGTAATCACTCGACTCACTGAGTTGCATCTACCGAGTTCACTCATGCCATGTACACTAGGAGAGCTGCACTCGTCACGCTCACTTCTTTGAGACGCGCAATCAAGGTATGTCAGAGAAATCTCTCCCAGTTTTACTGCTCCGTAGAAATCCCTAATTTTGTCCGGTGTGTCGGAGCTGCAGCTGAACCAGCTGATATTTACAGCAATTATGGTGGATATAGAGCTAACAATCAATCTGGTTACGTCAATTAAGATCGAAATGATCAGTTTCATGGCTGGAGTTTAGGTGGAGTTGAGCAGAACCAAAACCTTAGAAGGGATTATGGGAAAATTGGGGATGATAGATTGAATTTATCCAATACCGTTGGTAATGGTAACGGTAGTGTTCAGAATCTATCAGATTCTTTCTACAGTCGGAATTATCGCCGGAATATTGTCGGCGGTGAGGTGGATCGGATTCCGAACTGGCAGAATTTTGGCGGGAAAATGGAAATTGGCACTTTCCAGCAGAATGTGGGCTATAAAGGTGGAAATTTGGATGCGAGGCAGCATAATCATGGAGGAGTGTGTTTACAAGAGAAGGGAAACTGGATGATTTTGATCGGTTTACAAGAGAAGGGAAACTTAAGGAAGCGGTGGAGCTGCTGGAACTGATAGAGAAGGAGATGATCCGAGTTGATCTGCCTCGGTTTATGGCACTGGTTAAATCATGTGGTGAGAATGAGGCTTTGGCTGAAGCTAAATCTGTGCACTAGTCAGAATGTGTGATCAGATAATTGAGATGCATTGTAAAGGTGGTTCTATGGAAGATGTTTGATCATATGCCTGAACGCAATCTAACGTCTTGGGATATTATGATATCTTGGCTTGCTCAGAATGGCCATGGAGAAGAGTCCCTTGAACTGTTTGCAGAATTCAAACAATCCGGGATAAGACCCGATGGACAGATGTTTCTTGGGGTTTTCTCTGCGTGTGGAGTTAATAAGTGATGTTGTGGAAGGAATGCTGTATTTCGAGTCCATGATGAACGATTACAGCGTTGTTCCTGCTATGGAGCACTATGCTAGCATGGTTGGTATGCTGGAAAATGCAGGGTGCTTAGATGAAGCCTTGGAGTTCATTCACAAGATGGTTAGTGTTAGGGCGTAGCTTTGCCCTATCGTGTTGGAAGAACGAAATTAACAAAAATATGAAAGAACACAAACCCTAGTTGAGGTTTTATAGAATTCTAGTATTTATAGAATTCCGACCCTGTGTGATTCGACTCTTTTAATACTGTCAGGGAAAGAATCACCAAGAAAACCCGAGAAGATGCAACAAATCAAATCCTAACTAGAAAGCTATAAAAGGCTACAAATTATAAAAGTCATCGTCCACTTGTCCTATCACGTTAACTTTAAAGTTGGCGCTTTCCAAGTCCTTCAGTGCACTCTGTTTTTCCCAAACAAAAACATTAACACGAAGCTCCACATTGTCATAGAATTCCTCTTGCATCTCCAAGATTTCTTTAGCTGAATTCGCTGCCGATTCACTGCAATATGCCAGATGAATTTTTTTGAGTGTGGCTATTTCTCCTACTTCTCGCGGGATCTCCTTCAGCTGGCTTAAAAGACAAAAACGAAGCTTCTGCAGAACTGGAAAGTGGGACTTGTCGAACACAATCCAATCTTTTAGACCAACGCAGCTCGTCATTTCTAGATACTTGAGGCTCCGGAATTGGCCTTCCGCTGTCTCCCATATGCCTGTTTTGAAGAAACCATCATCCAACACGAACTTCTCAAGATGGGGCAACGAACCGATTTTCTCCAACATGCCTTCCAACTCCTGATCATTGGAGACATCAACCCGCAACTTCTTGAGGGAGTGTGGGAAGCTAATACTCTGCCAACACCTCTGCCAATACTTTTGAAATCCATAGGAGGTGGAGCAGTGGAAATTTTCCAATTTGCTCAAATCCTGAAGATAGCTGAGACAATGTTCTTCCCCCTTTTGTTTCACCTTGTTGTACTCTACACTCAGTTTCTTCACATTTGAGATTCTGCCAACAACCTCCTTGTTCAAATACAAATTATTCACTCCTTTTAGTGTTTGCAGATTCTTCATGCTACAACTGCCGCTAGGAGTATCCAGGAGAGTCAATCCGCAGTTAAACTTGAGATGCCGAACAAAATTGAGATGCCGAAGTTGATGCAGTTTCCAAATTTCGGCAGGGTCACTGAGAAAACCCCTGCCATGAATAATCAAAGTGTGTACATTCCAAAGGAGATCAACCGAAGAAGGGAATTTGGACTTGTCGTGAACTCTAACAGCAAGGTACCGCGAGTTCACCAATTCAAACACATTATCTAGAAAATAAGCACCACTCACTGCATCTGCATCATATGCTTTTAATGTCCTCAACAATCTAAGATTGTGAGGCAGCCGGACTTCTGCAACCCCTTCTCCATCGTCGTCATGATCACTCCCTTCTTCATTGTCAGCTTCTCCACTCGCCTCTTCATCGTCGTCTCCTTCTCCTTCTCCTTCTTCATCGTTGTCAAAATCACCCCCTTCTTCATCATCGTCTCCTCTTTCTCCTTCTTCATCATTGTCAAAATCACCCCCTTCTTCGTCATCGTTTCCTCCTCCCTCTTCATCTTCTCCACTATCATCTTCATCGTCGTGATAACCACATATTATGGAACGAGCACGTGACAAAGATCCAAAAACGCCACTTATTGACAACGGTGAAGTATTGGATGGAAAAACAACCTGGCGTCCAGTATTGGTGGCCGGAGCATCATCTCTTATGACATGATAAAGCCTTTCCTTTGCAACTTCTATCAAACACATCTCCCTCAACAAATCATGAATTTTACAGTATTTGACATTTCCACTAAACCCAAACTTATCAACTAAAATGAGATTTCTACCAACCAACTCCCTAACATACTCTTGCGCAGTTGTTTTCAAATATTTTTCACTCGGTTTTATAAACCCTTCGGAAAACCATAGCTTCTCGAGCATTGACACGCGGATGCTACGATCTTCCTCAAAAACACCCATATACAGAAAACATGGCTTCAAATAGTTTGGTAGATTGATATAGCTTAATCTCAATAGTTTCAAGCAAAAAGTATCAGCACTTTCAATTAAATATGAATTTAATTTTTACTCTATATCCCCCCAAAATTTTAATGTGGGCTCAGATTTTGATAAAAGACCTCCTATCGTAACAATTGATAAAGGAAGGCCTTTACAATTTTTTACGATAGTCTTTGCACTATTCTCCAAATCAGTAGGACAACTTTCTTTCCCAAACACAGTGTTGCAAAACAAATCCCAACTATTAGCACCATCTAGCAATTTCATATAAACACAATCACACTTGCTCAACTCACACGTACTCAACTCAGAACTCAAGTTTGACATCCTAGTTGTTACTATTATTCGACTACCATTTTTGTTTATTGGAAAGAAACTATGTATTTTCTTCCACACATCTATATTCCACATGTCATCCATCCAATATAATGAGATATCTTTGCATCCATAAAGAACTCCTTAACTCCTTTCCCAAGTCGCTTTCACTCAAACCAATAGACACCGTCGTACCAGTTACTCGAGAGAGAACTTGTCTGAGTATTTCTCTAACATTATAAGTTTGAGAAATAGTAGTCCAAGCATGAATACGAAAATGACCCTTAACAAGTTTATTGTCAAATAGATTTTTGGCAAGAGTGGTCTTACCAATGCCAGGCATCCCTATGATGGAGATGACTTGGAGGTCGGGTTCACCTTTAGTGAGTTTACCCAAAACATCATGTAACACCTCGTCTAAGCCCACCATCATGTTTTCCTTCACAGTGGAAGAAGAGATTGCTGCCGTCAAGGCAGCAATGCCTTCTGACACTTTCTCATCTTTGATATTGTCCGCTTTGGCCCTGATGAGATTCATTTCTTCTATCAATTTTTGTAGATTATGATAGAAGTCAAGATGATCGACCGGTGTGGTTCTCCTGTCAATTTGAACCACAATATGGGATTCGATAACATCCTCGACTGCATAAACTGCATTAGCAATGTCAAGCTCCAGTGGATCAGCTTCTTCGCCATCGGCAACAACTGGGGAATTATAGCGATCAAGAAAATTCATCAAGGAGGTGACATTTTCAGTGAGAGATTGAAGGTGTGTTTCGTGGATAGAAATGGGAGGAAAAGGATGTTTCTTAAGGGTGTCTATGATATTTAAAAGAGAAACTAGAGCTGCATAAGCCGCCATGATTATGAATGCATATATTTAGATTATGATTCCACATGTTATTGAAACATATATAGATGAACAAGTGAAGCATTATGGTGCAGTTGTTGGATACAGACTTTTTTAGTCGCCTCAATTAGTAAAAAGAAAAAGATAACTAAATGTGGGTAGCTTTTTATCATTGGCAGACATCTAAGATGATTGGTCCTAACTCCTAAGCTTTAGTTGTTACAGTTACTTTATAAACTAATCAGTAATTACTGATATGGAAAGGATAAAGAATGAAATATGATTTGAATTTGTTTTAAACCTAACCTTAGACCACATTTTTTTAACTGTTTTTAAGTACTCCTTTTATATGTTATGTATCCTAAAATTCTTATTTTTTGATAAGCTATACTATTGCACTTTCTTATGTGTACTAAAATTAACATAATTTTTTTTTATGAGATCTAACGTTCACTACTTTACAGAGATTAGTGGAGTAATTAGTTGAGATAGGGCACCACGGAAATTAAGATTGTTTAAGAGACGCTAATAAAGATGAATCAAAGAGCTGCAATAGTCATCCATTTCTACCTTTTAAAATAAAAAAGTAGTACAAGAATTAAACTAATAATGCTGTACAATTTTCATAAAAGAATGAAAAGATACATATATTTAACATTGTTTAAGAGACAATAATAATTACACCGCGTACAATTAATTCCTTAAGCGCCACCCTCCTCAACTTTCTTCCAATCCATAAATAATAAAAATAAAAAATAATTAACCTTATCATTACTTCCACCTTTAAGAAAAGTACAGGAATTTTCCTAAATTAGTTACATATGAAAACAACTTTATCGCTTTTTTTTTTTTTTGTAATTTTTCATGTTTTTGAATTAATGAAATTGATTTAGTTTTCACTTTTCAAATTTGCATCGACTCCAAAATAAGCAAAAATTTTTGTAATTGTTTTAGCTTTATTGAAATTTATATTTTAAAAATTGTTTGCACATTAATTTAATTAAGATATACTCGTATAAATAAATAATCACAACAATACAATAATGAAATAAGAAGGAATTGAAAAAATAGGAGATAAAAGATACTCCCTCCGTCCACGAAAATTGTCCTAGTTTTCCATTTCCGTCCGTCCCCCAAAATTTGTCTCATTTCACTTTTACCATTTTTGGTAGTGGACCCCATATTCCACTAACTCATTCCTACTCACATTTTATTATAAAACTAATACTTTAAAAGTAGGACCCACAATCCACTAACTTTTTCAACTCACTTTCCATTACATTTCTTAAAACCCGTACTCGGTCAAACCGGGACGAATTTTCATGGACGGAGGGAGTAAATAGCATATGGATCCTATATAAATATGCAGCCCATGAAACTTTTTAAGTGGCTAAGATTTGGAGAATGTTTGTAACAACCAAATCAATTTCAAACTTGCACAAAGTCCATACTGGGTCCTATTTAATTCTATTTTATTTTTCTACTCCATATTGATAATTACTTAGTATTTTATTTAAAGTGGAATATGACAACATATAGATTTCACACTACCTTTTTATCACAAATTAAAATCCATGCCTGCATTAGGAGGCCACCGCCTTCGCCGCAGTTGCATCGTCGCCTGCTTGTTTCAAAATGAATAATACCAAGAAGTTGTAATAAAAATAATAGAGTACTATCCCAAGTATAACATAGCATTTCTCAATTCTCATATATATTGTGCAACCAACTCATTAGTGCATAACTAAGAACAATTATCATTCTCTAGATGAAGAGTTTGATGGTTGGGATCGAGTTTCAATTTTCATTGCATAAGCCAAGAAATTTCTTAAAAGTACAAAAATGGAAAATGTTTTCACCATCGTTCAATAAATTAATTAGGAACAAGCGAGCTAGTAACTGAACATAAACTGTACTCCTTCCGTCCCATACTAGTCGCATTTTACATTTTAGGCCGTAAATTTGAGATTATTTTTTTAGTGTGACTAAATTAGTATTTTAAATATAATGAGTGATCACTAAATAAAGGAACACTTAACTACATATACTCCCTTCGTCCACGAATAGGAGTCTCATTTCTATCCGGCACGAGTTTTAAGAAATGTTAAGAAAAGTGGGTGGAAGAAAGTTAGTGTAATAGGGTCCCACTTGTATTTATTAGTTTTAAATGATGTGTAAGAGGATTGAGTTAGTGGAATGTGGGGTTTCTTTAACATTTATGGAAAGTATGAATCAGGACTCCAATTCGTGGACGGACCAAAATGGAAAAACGGGACTCCTATTCGTGGACGGATGGAGTATTATATATTAATTAAATACTCTAATTCTTACTTAAAATAGAAATAATGTAAGTAGTTAGGTACGAGCCAATAAATGCGAATAACATGGAACTGAGACACATTTTAGATTGAAAATCAATTTAAAAATATGAATTAACTTAAAATAATCGTTAGTGGTGAGGCGAATGCATATTGATAAGCAAAAATGTGGAATAATCAAGTAAAATCTGGATAGAGAAATTGTGAATTGTGTGTGAAGAAATGGCGGATGCAGCGGTGGAGTTCCTGCTGGAAACTCTGAAGCAGCTGGTGCTTCACCGCGCAAAGCTAGTAAAAAACTTCAAGAGCGAGCTGGAGCAGCTGGAGAGGGACGTCGGATACTTCAAATCGTTCCTCAAGAAGGTGTCGAGCTCCAGCAAGAAGCTGCGCAAGGAAGAATCTCTGAGGGCCGTGTTGCGCGACATCCGCGGCGTCATCTACGAGGCCGAAGACATCATCGACGCCATGGTCTCGCAGGCCGCCGAGGCCAAGACCGCCAGATACTTCTCCTTCTCCACCGCCTTCAACGCCGCGCGCTTCATCGACATGGCCAACAGCGTCACCCGCATCTGCACCCGGATCACGGACATCCAAGCCTCCGACTCTTTCAAACAACTCTCCTCCGACAATGCCCCCAGCAAACACGATCTCAAGGTCATCACTACTTTTTCCATTCCAATTCCTATTTGAGAATACAGAAATTAAATTTTACGTATGAATTGATCTTTCAAACAGCCTACGTCGTTGAGAAGAGAAAACGTGGTGGGACTGAAGGACGAGGCTGAAAAAATACTCGGGTATCTCAACGAGAAAACTCCTTATCTGGATGTGATCTCCATCGTTGGCATGCCCGGCCTAGGCAAGACGACGTTCACCGGGAAGATCTTTCATGACTCTGGCATCGACTACAAGTTCCACAAGCGTATATGGGTTGATGTATCCCAGGAGTTTGCAGCGAAGGAGGTGTTTCGCTCCATTTTGAGGAAGCTCGGGACGAGGCTCAAGGACGACGAGTACAGCGAAAGGAGCGCTGGAGAGCTGGCTGAAGAGGTATCAGGTCTTCTAGAGGAGGCGGGCGAGTTCTTGCTAGTCATGGACGATGTGTGGGAGCCCAAGGACTGGGATGAACTCAAGGTGTGTTTGCCTAGGCGTAACACGAGGGGGAAAGTCATGATCACCAGTCGCCAGGAGGCCGTGGGGAAGTACTCCAACCGCTTCAGGGATCCGCACCATCTGCGCAAGCTGGATTTGGATGAGAGTTGTGAGCTTCTGCAGTGGGAGGTTTTCAGCAAGCCGGTGTTTCCTCCTGAATTTGAGCGTGTCGGGAGAGAGATTGCAGAAAAGTGTGACGGCCTGCCCCTGGCTATCGTGGTGATTGGAGGAGTTCTTACCACCAAGATTTCGAGATCTGTTACCGCCTGGGAGAAAGTATCGAAAAGTATCTCGACCTTCCTGGAACTGGAATATGACCCGGAAAATCGCATGAACAACATCATAGCATTGAGTTATGATAAGTTGCCTTACTACTTGAAGGAATGTTTCCTTTATGTGGGGATGTTTCCGGAAGATTTTGTGATACCCGCATGGAAATTGATCCGGATGTGGATTGCGGAAGGACTAATACTGCCTAAGGCCGGTCTTAGCATGGAGGAGGTCGCTGAACACAATCTCGATGATCTCATCAACAGGAATCTGGTTCGAGTTGAGAAATTGAAGGCCGATGGGAGAGTCAAGTCCTTCCGGATTCATGACATGTTACGCGCCTTCTGCATAAATGAAGGAGGGAAAGACAGGGAGGATTTCTTCCAAGAAATCAAAAGGTCCAGTGACGGAGGGCTTCAGCCCTCCGTCACTGAGAGGGAAAAGCATCGCCGCCTCTGCATCCACTCACAAGTCATGGAATTCCTCAGTGGAAAGCCAAAAGGCCTTTGCGTACGCTCGTTTGTTACGTTCTCGTCCGAGGATATAGAGGTGCCAAAGGACAAAATCTCGGCCATTTCTGATGCTTTCAAGCTTCTGAGAGTTTCAGAGACAAAGCCCCTCAAATTCAGCAAAATACCAATTGATTTCTACACGTTGTTTCATTTGAGGTATCTTGCACTGTCGATGAAGCGGGAGCCGAACTCAAACCCTTCGACTCTCCCCAAGGCCTTGACAAAGCTTTGGCAAATACAGACTCTTATAGTCGATACAGACTCTGCTGCTCTCGACATCAAAGCAGATGTCATGAGTATGACTCAGCTAAGGAATTTGAAGACGAACGTGTGCACCACTCTAGCCAAGCCAGGCAAAGACAGCAGAGAAGGCGACAAGCTTCAGAGGCTCGGGATAGTGTCACCAGAGAGCTGCACGCAGGCACTCTTAGGCAGGGCTCGCAATCTAAAGAAGCTCGGAGTTTGTGGCGAACTATCCTCATTTCTTTGATGACAGGACTGGAACATTTGGTTGTTTAACCAACTTGAGCAATCTCGAGAAACTGAAGCTTTTGAACGATGTCTTCCCTAAGGCGGCTATAGATGGGAAGCTCGATGGCCTCCCTCCGGCCTGTAAATTCCCGGTGGAACTAAGGAGCCTGACTCTGCTGAACACGTTTCTGGACTGGACTCACATGTCTACTTTAGAATCATTGGAGAAGTTGCAGGTGCTGAAGCTCAAGGAATACGCGTTTGTAGGGCCGATCTGGAAGGTGGAGAGTGCCTTCGAAGCTCTTGAGTTTCTGCACATTGAGAGGACCGATTTGTCGACCTGGAAGGTGTCTGCGCGCCATTTCCCCCGCCTTAAACGGCTTGAATTGCTAAACTGTGAGGAGCTTGAAGAAGTTCCCATAGTGCTTGCTGATATTCCGAATCTGGAGTTCTTGGATTTGGAGTGCTGTAAGAAGGCAGCTGCCTCTGTCAGGAAGATTGCTGCGGCCAAGAAAGATGTCGCTACCTTCGCGGTCTCCATTAGTCCTCCAGATGCATGAAACTACGCGGTGAGTAAATGAGTTTTGAATCCACAAAAAAACAGAACAAGTGAATTTAGTAGTACTAATTAAAATGCATCAATATGTGTTGAATGTGCAGGCGCTTCACGTGTGTGCAAGTGAATGGAGTAGGAGATTATGCCTGTCTGCTTATTTGTGTCAACTTTGTTTCTTTTTAAACAGTCATGTTGTTGTAACTGAATTACCATATCCTGTCCTGTTTGTGTGAAATTTGTTTCTTTTTAAACTATCATGTTGTAACTGAATCATCATATTTATGTTTCTATCCTATATTTGTATGTTTCGATTATTTATACTCTTGTGAATTTCCTATCATCATATATTGATATATTGCAATTGACATTGTGGGAATCAAACGCTTAAAGTTTCCTTCCACGAAATCGACACTAAGCTAAGGATCATATTCTCTGCCTCTAAAATAACTAATTAATGTTCATTAACAAAATTCAGAATGTATAATCAGAATTGAAATTCAGAGATGTTCTTGACCTCTCCAGCTCGCGGCTCAATACGTATAATAAAGAACCTTCGTGTATGCAGCGATTGCCACAATGTGTTTGAGATCATCTCAGAGATAGTTGAAAGGGAAATTGTTGCACAAAATAGCAAGAGTTTTCATCATTTTAGAGATGGATCGTGTAGTTGTAATGACTTTTGGTGATGAAGACTGCTTAATTTAGGTTCTTCAGGATTTGTACACAATTACTCTCTGGTGTTTGATTGATTTTGTCGTGCTACTACGTTTACTCACTTTTGCTGCCAGGTTGAAACGTGACACATGGCTCAACGATGAAAGACATCGTAGTTGGTAAGATACTTCCCCTTCGACCAATAAATCGCAGGTTCGAGCCACTTGGGGGTAAATGGGTCAACAATTATTGATCATTTTTAAATTAAAAAATCACATGGGTCTTGTTTATGCATTGGGTTGAATTACTGATTTATGTTATATTTCTCAAACTGCATGTTCAGTAATGATTTAAATATCTAAATATCTAAGTACAAGCTGAATATTGTATAAGGAAGAGAAATCTGTTATTTAAGTAGAAAGGGTACACTAGAAAGAGCTCACAGAAGCAATAAATGCTCAAACTTTACAAGATCCAACACTATTCTTCTGTGCATCATTATATCCAAGTCAAATAATCAACCAATATTTGACTTGAATGTTGGCACCTCTGCCAAACGTCCTATTTTCCCTAAGAATTAAACTTCCAATGTTTAAACACAATGCATGATAAGAAGACAACTACATGAAATAATACAATGAACCCTAAGCTCTAAAAACCTCCCACTTGAACTTCAAATTTGGCACTTGACAAGGTCTTCAATGCTTCTTCTTCTTCATTTTCAACTACAGCTAGAACATGAAGGTCTAGTTGGTCGCCATATAAATCCTCTTGTTCTTCTACTATCTTTTTAGCTGACACCACCGCTGATTCTGTGCAATATCTTAAATATATTGATTTGAGCGTTGCTATTTCTCCAACTTCTTATGGGATCTCCTCCAGTTGATCTAAATAATATAGATGAAGTGTTTGCAGAAGTGGAAAATGGAGGTGATCTGCCACAATCCAATCTTCTAGACCGCGACATGAGTTTAATCGTAGAAACTTGAGACTCTGGTACTGCCCTTCAATTGTTTCCCACTTGCCTGTTTTGAAAGAACCACCTTCTATTACAAACTTCTCAAGAAGGGGCAGGGAACCGATTTTCAGCATTATGCCTTCCAACTCTAGCTTAGAAGGGGCAATAATAGAGGCAATAATAGACAACTTCTTGAGGGAGTGCGGGAATCTAATCCGCTGCCAACACTCATCACTTGCTAATGCTGTGGAGCAGCGGAAGATTTCCAGTTTACTCAAACAATGAAGATAGCCGAGGCAGTTTGCTCGCTCCATCTGCTTCACTTGGTAGCTTAGATTCAAATTCTTCACATTGGGGATCCTTTTAACCACATCTTCATTCAAAAACAAATTCTTCACTCCTTTGAGTGTTTGCAGATTTTCCATGATAACAATGTCTTTGTCGCCTTTGGGTGGATCCGGAAGAATCACCTCGCCTTCCTCAAACACAAGATGCTGAAGTTGATGCAGTTTCCAAATTTGAATTGGTGCAATAAGACCCTTCGAAGAACAATGAATAATCAATGTGTGTAGATTCCAAAGCAGTTCAATCGAAGGAGGGAATTTGGAGTCGTCGCAAACTCTAACAGCAAGGTACCGCGAGTTCACAAATTCAAACACATTAGCTAGGAGGTAATCACCATTCCAGGAATCAGATGCTCTAAATGTCCTCAACAACCTAAGATTGTGAGGCAGTCGAACTTCTCCATCACTCTCTTCATAGCCATTATAATCACATATTATGGAACGAGTGCATGACAAATGTCTCAAGACTTCACTTATGAACAATGCTGAAGTTTTAAGAACAACTCGTCGTTCGCTATTATTTGCCTGATGATAATCTCTTACGACATAATAAAACCTCTCCTTTTCAACTTCTTTCAAACACAAATCTCTCATCAAATCATGAATTTTACAATACTTAACATTACCAGTAGACCCCAACTCGTCAACTAAAATTAGATTTCTGTCAACCAACTCCTTGAAGTAGTCTTGCACAATTATTTCTAAACATTTCCCACTCCTTAGTTTTATAAATCCTTCAGAAATCCATAGCTCATGGAGCATTGACACACGTATACTACGATCTTCCTCAAAAACACCCATATACAAAAAACATGGCTTCAAATAATTTGGCAAATAGATATAGCTCATCCTTAATATTTTCAAACAAAATTCATCATTGCTGTTCATAACAATTGAAGTTAAATTTTGCTCGATATGCTCCCAATATTCTCTTGTGCGCTCAGAGTTTGCCAAAAGACCCCCTATTGTTGTAATTGATAAAGGAAGCCCTTTACAGTTTGCTACAATATTCTTTCCAATATTCTCCAACTCAAGATAACAACTTTCTTTCCCAAACACAGTCTTACAAAACAAATTCCAACTACTAGCCTCATCTAGAAATTTCATACCAACTCTATAAGACTTGTTCAACTGAAAACTCAAGTTTGACAACCTAGTTGTTACGATTATTCGACTCTCATTTTGGCGATCAGGAAAAAAAAATTTGATCTTGTCCCACACCTCTATACTCCACATATCATCCATTATTACCAAATACCTCTTACCCCATAAATACTTGTATACTTTCTCTCCCAACTCATTTTCACTAAGATCACTACTCGAATCGCTACTTCCTTTGAAAAGAATTTCTAGAAGTGTTTCTCTAACGTTAAAAGTTTGAGAAATTGTAGTCCAAGCACGAATATCAAAATGCTCCTTGACAAGTATATTCTCAAATAAATTTCTAGCGAGAGTGGTCTTACCAATTCCGCCCATCCCCACAATGGGGATGATTTGGCGGTTGAGTTGATCTCCGGTAAGCTTATCCAAAACTTCAAGAAACACTTGGTCAAAGCCCACCATCACGTTTTCGTTCACAGTGGAAGAAGACATCGATGAACCAGCAGCATGAGTCGAGAAGACCTTTCTCCGCAGCTGAGCAATGGCTGCAGTCTCAGTCACTTCTTTCTTGACCAGATTCATTTCTTCCATCACTTTCTGTAGATCATGATAGAGGTCATGATCTTCAACGGCTGTGGATCCTCTGTCAATTTGAGCCACAATATGGGATTCAATAACATCCTCCGCTGCATGAACTGCATCAGCAAAGCGGCGCTCCAATGGATCAGCTTCGTGGCTATCGAAAACAGGGGAAATATAACCATCAAGAAACTCTTGCAAGAAGGTAACAGTTTGAGTGAGAGATTCAACTTGTTTTTCGTCGATAGAAATGGGAGGAGAAGGATGTTTTTCAAGAGTATCTAAGATATGCATAAGAGAAACCAGAGCTCCATAAGCAGCCATGATTAACTCTCTCTATGAATGAATGCACACAATGAAAATGAGATACTAATATTTAACAACCAATGTTGTATTATCACTCCAAGTTGAGATGAAACATGCAGCATTATTGAGATGTACTCCCTCCGTCCCATTGTAGATGACCCACTTTCCTTTTTGGTTTGTCCCAATTAAGATGACCCATTGCTTAAAATGGAAACCCATTTATCTCTACTTTATTCTCTCTCTCTTACTTTACTCTCTCCACTTAACACACAAAATAAAGTTGCATAAAATCCCGTGCCGTCCAAGAAATGGGTCATCTTTCTTGGGACGGAGGGAGTATAAAATATGGTTGAGTCGTTAGGAACAGACTTTTTTAGTCACCCCAATTAGTATATTCCACTTTATTGCCAAACAGCTAAGAAAGTTGGTCCATGCTTTAGCATAAACTAGTATTTTCTTTACATAGAGGGAGCTTCCGCTCATCTATAGCTATATAATTATATTGATTTTTGAAACTAATGTGTCTAACATATAACTATAAAGTTACTTACCTTAATTATATATGTACATTTTGGACTAATATGGTGGTTGGGGAAATAGTTTTTGGGATATTTAATTGAGAACCAGCTACCTTTCTTCACATTTTAAAATAAATTTTAAACTTTAGGGTATTTCAAGATTATAACTCAAGAAACGAAATCAAATTTCATTAATTAAAGGCTTACAAAATTCAAACTCTACATTATATTGATGGAGATATGTGGAAGTTTCCCATCCAATTTGATTACAGGGATACCTCCTCTAAATGGTGCAGTTATCTCCAGGTTAATAGTAGTATGATTTAATTTCATTCAAGGCTGAAGGTTAATTTAAATTTTAAACCAAGTTGGCAGAAATGATTTAATCATCAAATTATGTAAAAAAAGGAACAATAGAAAGAGCATGCATTAATGAAGCAACAGATGTTCACACAGATTACAAAGACTATATATATGTCACTCCAACTCCAAATGCTAAAACTTTTTTACAAGGTTAGGTTAGTTCTTTAATAACCTACCACACTTCAACTTCAAAGTTGGCACTTGCCAAGCTCTTCAGTGATTCATCTTTCTTCCAAACCTTGACTCGAACGCAAAGGTCTAGTTGGTCTCCATATAAATCTTCGTGTTCCTCTACAATCTTTTTAGCTGACACCACCACCGATTCACTGCAATATTCCACATCAATCGATATCAAGGTTGCTATTTCTCCGACTTCGGCTGGGATCCCCTCCAGTTGAACTAAACTACAAAGACGAAGCTTCTGCAGAAGTGGAAAGTGAGACCTGTCTGACACAATCCAATCTTCTAGACTATTACAAAGATCCAAATGTAGAAACTTGAGGCTCGAGAACTGGCCTTTAACTGTTTCCCACTTGCCTGTTCTGAAGAAACCATATTTCAATACAAACTTCTCAAGAAGAGGCAATGAACCAATCTTTGGCATTATGTCCTCCACTTCCATATCATAAGAGGCAACAATACACAACTTCTTAATGGAGTGTGGGAACCTTATCCACTGCCAATACTCATCACATCCATTTCTGGTGAAGCAACAAAAGTTTTCCAATTTACTCAAACACTGAAGATAGCTGAGACAATTTTCTCCCTTCATTTGTTTCACATTATACATTAGAAGCAATTTCCTTACATTAGGAATTCTTCTAACCACATCCTCATTCAAAAACAAATTCAGAACTCCTTTGAGTGTCTGCAAATTCTCCATGAAAACAATGTCATTGTTGCCACTAGGAGGATCCGGGAGCATCAATTTGCGGCGCCTAAACTCGAGATGCTGAAGTTGATGCAGTTTCCAAATTTCAATCGGTGCGATAAGATCATCCAAGCAATGAATAATCAATGTATGAAGATTCCAAAGCAGATCAATCGAAGCGGGGAATTTCGACTTTTCATGAACTCTAACAGCAAGGTACCGTGAGTTCACCAATTCAAACACATTATCTAGGAAATAAGCACCACTGAAAGTGTCTACATAATATGCTTTGAATGTCCTCAGCAACCTAAGATTGCGAGGCAATCGAACTTCTCCATCCCCCTTCCCGTAATCACGTAGTATGGAACGAGCATGTGATAAAGATCCCAAAACTTCATTTATTGACAACCCTGGAGTCTTAAATGGAAAAACAACCCGACGTTCGCTGTTATTTGTTGTAGGATCATCTCTTACGACACGATAAAACCTTTCCTT
Organism: Salvia hispanica; assembly: GCF_023119035.1. Lineage (NCBI taxonomy): Eukaryota > Viridiplantae > Streptophyta > Magnoliopsida > Lamiales > Lamiaceae > Salvia > Salvia hispanica. The sequence goes on along the minus strand of NC_062966.1, from coordinate 682,181 downwards.
TTCAACTTCTTTCAAACACATATCTCTCATCAAGTCATGAATTTTACAATATTTAACATTTCCAGTAGACCCTAACTTATCAACTAAAATGAGATTTCTACCAACCAACTCTTTCAAGTACTCTTGCGCAGTTGTTTCCATACATTTTCCACTCATTGGTTTTAAAAATCCTTCAGCAACCCATAACTTCTTGAGCATTGAGACGCGGATCCTACGATCTTCCTCAAAAACACCCATATACAAAAAGCATGGCTTCAAATAGTTTGGCACATAGATATAGCTCATCCTCAATATTTTATAGCAAAATTCATCATTATCATTAATAACAATAGAATTTAAATTTTGCTCTATAAGTTCCCAATTTTCTCTTGTATGCTTAGATTTTGCCAAAAGACCTCCAATCGTAGCAATTGATAGAGGAAGCCCTTTACAATTTGCTACAATATTCTTTCCAATATTCTCTAACTCACGAGGACAACTTTCTTTTCCAAACACTGTCTTACAAAACAATTCCCAACTGCTAGCCTCATCTAGAAATTTCATACCAACTCTATAAGACTCATTCAACTGTGAACCCAAGTTTGTTAGTCTAGTTGTTATGATTATTCGACTCCTATTTTCGCCATAAGGGTTCGGAAAGAAAGCTTTGATCTTGTCCCACACCTCTATACTCCACATATCGTCAAGTATAACAAGATACCTCCTACCATATAAAAACTTGTACAATTTTCCCCCCAATTCTTCCTCACTCAAATCACTACTTGAATCACCACTTGCTTGAAAAAGAACTCCTCTAAGTGTCTCTCTAACACTATAAGTTTGAGAAATTGTAGTCCAAGCACGAATATCAAAATGCTCCTTAACAAGTGCATTCTCAAATAGATTTCGGACAAGAGTGGTCTTACCAATTCCGCCCATCCCCGTGATTGGGATGATTTGGCAGTTTAGTTGATCTCCGGTGAGCTTATCCAAAACTTCAAGAAAAACATCGTCAAAGCCCACCATCACGTTTTCCTTCGCGGTGGAGGAAGATATCAACGAACTAGCACGAGGAACCTCTCTCTGCAGCCGAGTGACAACTACAGTCTCCATGGCTTCTTTCTTTATCCGACTCAACTCTTCTATCACTTGTTGAAGCTCATGAAAGAAGTCATCTTCAATAGTTGCAGTTGCAGTTGCGGTTGCAGTTGTGGTTGGGCTTGTGCATTTACACACACCTCGAAACAAGCTGTTCATCTTCCCACGTATCGTGGATCGTCTACCATTTTGAGCCACGATTTGGGATTTATTGATGATGTCTTCATGCATTGTGGAAGATGTGTGAATATTTAGCACAATATGGGATTCGATAACATCCTCAGCTGCATAAACTGCATCAGCAATGCGACGCTCCAATGGATCAGCTTCACGGCCATCAGCAACAACAGGGGAAATATATCCATCAAGAGATTCTTGCAAGAAGGTAACAATTTGAGTGAGAGATTCAACTTGTTTTTTGTCAATAGAAATTGGAGGGGAAGGATGTTTGTGAAGAGTATCTATGATATGCATAAGAGAAACCAGAGCTGCATAAGCAGCCATGCTTAACTCAATCTATGAATGCACACAATGAAAATGAGAAGACAATAATATAGCATTATGACTCCACACTTTAGAATTGCAATATGATATAAGTAGAAGACAAAGATGAACAATTCAAATAAGAAAAGGTGAGGTTATTATTCACCTCAGTCACTAAGGCTAAGTGGCTAGCTTTTTTCTCGCTTCCACATTATAGCTAAGATAGTTGGGACCTATGTTTTATTGGCTGTACTAGTAATCATGAAGGTGTGAACACAAAATCACTATCTTTATTCACACACATTTTAGTTCTAAGTCAAAGTTCGAAGTCGTTGGATGCAGACTTTTTATGCATCTTAAAATAAATACTATTCCCTCCATCCCACTGTCCTAGAATCTTATTTCTTTTTTCAGTTGTTGGATTTTTTTATTTTTATTTTTTGCAAAAAACTACTTTGAGTTTCTCCTACTTAATGCTTCATTTATATTCTTTATTCTCTTTCCAGCTAATTAACGGCGTATATAAAATTTTCTCAAACTACAGTTGGATCTGGTTTGACATATTTTCGATGTTTATTCGCTTGATCACTATCTTCGATGATGATGGTAATTCACAAGTGCTATTTAACTTTTAAATGTGCATTCAGTATGATTAGTTCTTGATTTATAGGTTATAGGAGTGGTAAATATTTATTGATCCATTTTAAATGGAGTATAAATATTTGTTATAGTAATAAGTAGTACTCCCTCCGTCCCAGATAATTCGACCCGGTATTTCATTTCGGGCCGTCCCACATAATTTGTCCCACTTCACTTCTACCATTTTTGGTAGTGGATCTTATATTCCACAAACTCATTCCTACTCACATTTTATTATAAAACTAATATTTTAAAAGTATGACTCACATCCCACCAACTTTTTCAACTCACTTTCCATTAGATTTCTTAAAACTTGTGCAGGGTCAAAGTGTCCCAAATTATCTGGGACGGAGGGAGTACTATTGTATTGGATCAAATCTGGTATATTTTCTTTAAGTTGGCAGAACTTAGCAGCAATAGAAGATTTAATTTTCTTATTATGTATTAAGAAATTTGAGCAGAAAATTGTATTAGGAAGATAAAGCCCTTATTTATTTGAGTAGAATGAAATGAAAGACAGAAAGAGCTTTACAGTAATGAAGCAACAAAATGCTCAAACTTTTTACAAGAGGTTACAAAAAAATCTCACGTTCTATTTTCATAAGCAATTTCCATCATCTTCTCCTGTGTAAATGGGAGGAGGATATTTTATGAACTGATACACATGAACTTCAAAGTTGACACTTGCAAAGCACCTCAGTGATTCATCAGTAGTCGAAACACGAACATGAAGGTCACTAAGCATCTCAAAAAAAAAGTCGTTTATTTTGGTACTTGATATAATAAAGTTGTGTTACGAATATCCAAATGCTTTTTAACAAGTGCATTCTCAAATAGATTTCAGGCAAGAGTGGTCTTACCAATTTCACCCATCCCTGTGAATGGGATGACTTGGCAGTTGGGATGACTTGGCAGTTGAGTTGATCTCCAGTGAGCTTATCCAAAACTTCAAGAAATACATCGTCAAAGCCCACCATCACGTTTTTCTTCGCGGTGGAAGAAGATGTCAACGAGCTAGCACAGGGAACCTCTCTCTGCAGCCGAGTGACAACTACAATCTCCATGGCTTCTTTCCTTATCAGATTCAACTCTTCTATCACTTGTTGAAGTTCATGAAAGAAGTCCTCTTCAATTGTTGCGGTTGCGGTTGCAGTTGCAGTTGTGGTTGGGCTTGCGCATTTACATACACCTCGAAACAAACTAAGATCTTCAATGCTTCTATTCCATTCTAACAAGCTAGCTCGGGCTTCACGGTTTCAGCATCTTCTATTCTTGAGTTGGAATGGAAGAGGAAGTGAGGCCCAACACTACTTTTCCATGCTACATGAAATCCAACACTAAAACATTCCCACTTTAACTTCAAAGTTGGTCGTTGCCAAGCTCTTCAGCTCCTTTTGCTTCTCATAAACTATAGCTCGAACATGAAGGTCTAGTTCGTCTCCGTATAAATCCTCTTGTTCCTCTACTATCTTTTTAGCAGACACTACCGCTGATTCACTACAATAATCCAATAAAACTGATTTTAGCGTTGCTATTTCTCCAACTTCCGATGGGATCTCCTTCAGTCGACCTAAATAACAAAGGCGAACCTTCTGTAGAAGTGGAAAGTGGGAGCTATCCGCCACAATCCAATCTTGTAGACCGTCGCAGGACTGCAACCGTAGAAACTTTAGGCTCAGGAAGTGGCCTTCAACTGTTTCCCACTTGCGTGTTATGAAGCGGCCACCTTTTAATACAAACTTCTCGAGAAGGGGCAATGAACCGATTTTCAGCATCATGTCTTCCAACTCCAACTCCACATCATAGGAGACCACAATACACAACTTCTTGAGGGAGTGTGGGAACATAATCCGCTGCAAATACTCATTACATATATTTTCGATTTCACAACGTAAGTTTTCCAATCTACTTAAACACTGAAGATGGCTGAGACAATTTCCTCCTTTCATTTGATTGACATAGTAGTTGAGATGCAATTTCTTCACATTGTGAATTCTTTTAACCACTTCCTCATTCAAGAATAAATTTTGAACTCCTTTGAGTGTCTCCAGATTCTCCAAGATAACAATGTCATTATCGCTACTTGGAGGACATGTGAGAATCACCTCGCCTTCCTCAAACACGAGATGTCGAAGTTGATGCAATTTCCAAATTTCAGTCGGTACAATAAGAACATTCGAACAATAAATGATCAATGTGTGCAGATTCCAAAGCAGATCAATCGAAGAAGGGAATTTGGACTCGTCATGGATTCTAACAGCAAGATACCGCGAGTTCACCAATTCAAACACATTATCTAGATAATGAACACTATTCCAAGAATTAGAGTTATCATCATATGCTTTAAATGTCCTCAACAATCCAAGATTGTGAGGTAGTCGAACGTCTCCATCCCCCTCTTGAAAATCACATATTAAGGAGCGAGCATGTGACAAAGATCTAAAGACTTCACTCATTATCGACCCTCTGGTCTTAAGAACAACCCGACGTGCGCTATTTATGCGTAGAGGATCATCTCTTAAGACGTGATAATACATTTCTTTTTCAGCCTCTTTCAAACACAAATCTCTCAACAAATCATGAACTTTACAATACTTAATCTTTCCAATAGACCCCAACTTATCAATTAAAATAAGATTTCTATCAACCAACTCCTTAAGGTACTCTTGCGCAATCGTTTCCAAACATTTCCCACTCTGCGGCTTCAAAAAGCCTTCGGAAACCCATAGCTTCTCAAGCATTGATACACGAATTCTTCGATCTTCCTCAAAAACACCCATATACAAAAAACATGGCTTCAAATAGTTTGGCAGATAGAGATAGCTCATCCTTAATACTTTCAAGCAAAATTCATCATTATTGTTAATAACAATTGAATTTAAATTTTGTTCCATACGCTCCCAACATTCTCTTGTGCACTCTGATTTTGCCAAAAGACCTGCAATCGTAGCAATTGATAAAGGAAGCCCTTTACAATCTGCTACAATATTTTTTCCAGTATTCTCCAAATCAAGAGGACAACTTTCTTCTCCAAACACAATCTTACAAAACAATCCCCAACTACTAGCCTGGTCTAGAAATCTCATAGCAACTGTACAAGACTCGTTCAACTGAGAACTCAAGTTTGACAACCTAGTTGTTACGATTATTCGACTTCCAATTTTATAAATAGGAAACCACATTTTTATCTTCTGCCACACATCTACGCTCCACATATCATCCATTACTATAAGATACCTTCTGCCATATAGAAACTTGTACAATTTTTCTCCTAATTCATTCTCACTAAGTTCACTCATGTCACTACTTGAACCTCCACTTGCTTGAATATAAACTTCTCTAAGTATTTCTTTCACATTATAAGTTTGAGAAATTGTAATCCAAGCACGAATATCAAAATGCTCCTTAACAAGTGCATCCTCAAATAGATATTTGGCAAGAGTGGTCTTACCAATTCCGCCCATCCCCGTGATGGGGATGATTTGGCGGTGGAGTCGATCTCCAGTGAGCTTATCCAACACTTCAAGAAAAACTTCTTCAAACCCCACCATCACGTGTTCCTTCACGGTCGAAGAGGATGTCAATTCACCGGTGGGCTTTTGCTGCAAAAGAGCTTCATCTGTAATCGTCTTCACCTCTTTCTCGATGAGATTCATTTCTTCTATCACTTTCTGTAGATCATCATAGAAGTCATGATTTTCAACAAATGTGGA